>NW_009633996.1:25664-42006 GCF_000690535.1 Cariama cristata
CCCCAAGCTAGGAACTTTCTGCAATTAGCCTCCCAACACATAAGCCAGAAGAAGGAGACACCAGGCAACCAGCCCCTTCATTGACAGCTTTTCTTCCTCAGAAGCAGCATTGACCCCAAAGCTCAGAAGGCTGCTCAGGAGGAACCACACTGTGTGGATTAAGGGGAAAGCTACAACCAGGGCCAGCCGTGCTGTTTATAAGCACTCACTGGCTTAATCCCAGCATCCTGGCAAGATGCCAGCGGTGGCAAGCAAGTTTTGTGTTATTTCTGCTTCCCCTAAAATTTCCCTTGGATGCAGCACTCTATACTCACCATCTCAAACCGACGTGTGGGGCGTTTTATGGCAATCGGACAATAAACCAGAACTTCAGCTGGAACAAATCCTCAGAGCTCTGCTGACATCGTGTAGTTATGCCACTCCACACCAGCTGAAGACACAGCTTTTCAGGGTGCCGTTAAAAATAATTTATATACTCCACACATTGGGAAATGATACCCCTCTGATCAGCTGGAGAGTCGTTAGCGTAACACTAATGATCACAAGAACACTGATACGTTGGGATGGTACCCCTCCACCATCTTATCTGGGCACTTCCAAAGGACTACCACTGATTATTATTTTTAAATCTTCCACACAGTTTCCTTCTTTTTTTTCTCCATCACAGCATTTTTTTTCTCTTGCCCACTTGCACCTTCTACTAAATGGAGAAAGAAAATTTGGCCAGACAGAAGTATGTAATACAAAAACTTCCACTCTGGGCCCTGGTCCATGCTCTTCAGCAGAAGAATAGGGCAATTCATACCCAAGGAAGGAGAGAGCTACACTCAGCAATACATATCACTTGCTCTGGAAATTAGGTAGTTGATTTCAAACGAGCAGCATTTATACATGCAGAACAGCTATTTAAGGATGTTCACAGAAGCTTTATGATTGTCTCCAAGCTCCGGAGAGCTGAACTCATGGTAAGTAAAGCACCTGGATTTCCAGGTGGGAGGATGCTAATATAAACTGAATTTTAATACTTTACAGCTCTCTATAATGTGTGCAGAATAGCTTCTCTGTAAGAGAGCATGTACAGAACGAATGTTAGAGGATGGGATAGGAAGAATTTGTCAGTAGATGTTTGCCTTCTGCAATTCTAAGCCCTCATCCATTATTTAACCCACAACTTGTACAAAGAGTGCAATTGTCTCTCGCATCCTATAGGGCCACTTTGGGTCTTGCACGATATCCAAATCAGGTAGAGGATAATTTTCAAATTATCCCACTAAGTCTGCATAGTTAAAGGTCTTCTTCACCACAGGCATGGTGAGAGCAGGAAGAGAGCAGACCCAGGCAGAGAAGCCGCATGAACCCCAGGGACTGCAATCCCAGGCACGGGGAACAGAGCTGCAAGAGGACTGAGAGAAGAATAGGGCACTGCCCAGAAATGGTCTCTCCCATGATCTACACACTCTGTGCAGCATGGAGCAGCAAATGCAAAGCCAAGGAGATGCTGCTATTTAACTGTAGCAAACTACTGCAAAATCAGCTGGGTTATCCAAAAGGATATGGGGAAGGAGGATGACCATTCTGATACACTGGTGCTGAAGGGGGCAGTTTCATAGGATATCTCCAGAGGAAAATCCATTTTAAAAGATTCCCATGCCCTCAACCACACATTCCTGCCTGCCTGCCTTCGTCCATCCCTTTTCCTGCTGCCATATACACCACAGTTCATCTGTCCAGCACCCACACTTTTAGAAGGATAGGTAAACAAATATGTTAAAAAAACCCAAATCAATCACACCAAGAGACTTCACCATAAGCTACTTACATTTTCCTCATCTTTAAACACACTGATATGAATTTTTTAAGCTAGCTACCACTTTCCTATAGCTTATTTATCAAAGGCTACCAGTTCCAGTAACTCAACCACTGAGACCAACATCCAGCCAACACTGGACAGGCTAGAATGGCAGTGAGTTTCCATATTCAGCTCTTGGTTTGGACGTTCACTTCCCTCGCTCCCCTTGCTTTTGAATGCTCTCCATCTGGATCAGCAGCTCTTCAGATGAGGGGCTTTTTCTTCACACAACCATGAAACATGCTTAACCTTCAGTAGGGGCATAAAGGGAAGCTGAAACCCACATTTCTGGGTCTGTAACATGAGGCCTTATCCCCTCCATCTACGTATTCTTCATGCAAGAGTGAACTATATAGTGACACAGAGCAAGCGTTCAAATCTAATGCTGCATCCCCATGTAGAGATCTCACTGCTGTCTGTGGGACAACCTTGAAAACTGAGGGAAAAACTAAGATCAGCTGCTCGTGATAGGTATTTAGTGCAACCACGCCGTAGGAACAGGAAGCTTTGCATCCTTGGCAATGGACTTCTGGCACTCGGGCACCGCACACTGGGACAAGCTCTCAATTCCTGGTGAAACACATTCCTGAAACGGATAAAGGTTTCCTGTTGTTAACTCCACACCTTTTTACTTCTGACATACTAAAAATAAGTTGGTAAAATAACTACTGCGCCAGGTGGTCAGGGCATCGCATGGGAGAAGTATGAATAAAAGTGCCAGGAACTCCTGAGTGTAACTCTGTCTTCCTGAAGACGGGACTGAGTGTTCACAACCACAGTGCTCACAAACTTGTCCTGTGGGCATATCAGTGGGGAATCACAGGAAATTGAGCCTCCCTGTGCAGCAAGGCAGCTGGCATGTTGGTGCACACAGGTATTTTGAACATGCAGTTATCACATCTTCTGCAGAGCCACAAGCATCTGTGCTTTTCCTTGATAGTCTTTCTGCGTTTCAAGCCATCAAACTTTCCTCCCTTGGTCTTTCCTTGTTGCAGCTCTAAGGAAACAAGCCATGCTTTTCTCATTTAGACTTGCAGGAGGAAAGAGTAGAAGAGCAGTAAGGAAAGATCAATATTAGCTGAAAGCATTATATTCCCGACAGCGAGGGCATGTGCATGTGTTGCACGTGTATGATTGCCCGTGTCTCTCCAGCCCAGCTCAGTTATGTTCCCGATTAGAGTCCAAGGACTTCAAGGTAGAGATATCCAGCCAGATGCCTCCAGGCATCCCTCCACTGACTCCACACAGTGTCTCCAGGACAGACTATGCTCATGCATTTACTTCTAGGCTTATTCAAGCAGGCCCACAGCGGCTTTATCTCCAATTAGCAAAGAAATACCAGTGCAGGGCAATGTGGTTCAATACTACCTCCCCTGGCTTTCTGATTTTGCTCAACTTCCTGCAGTTTAGAGTTGTCCTTCAGAGCTGTTCAAAGGCCAGAAGTATGATGAAAGTTACTGCCCAAGGTGTTTCTAGGATGCTCCGTGATGGGTACAAAATCACTGCTTCTTGGCTGGTTCCTGTGGCTGCCTCAGAAACCCCCCAAAGGCACAGCAGCATGGATTGAAAGGTGCAGTTTCAAAATGCCCAGTCTCCCAGTGACCTATCATCCATGGATCACTGACATGGCCATTAAGGCTTATCAAGTCAGTGCATCCCTAAGGAAGGGTCTAAGCCACACATCCACACACATGCAGACGAAAACCATCTTGATGTGATTTAAGGCTCAACAACAGTGACTGCTTTCAACCAGACCCTTCATTTTTTTCTAAGATTTTAAAATTAAACAGAACATCAAAGGGGATTTATTAAAAGGAGAGACTGATGCCTTTTAAAAACATATTGTAGGGACATTAGAACGTCCTTATCATTACTAATGCTCAGCACTAAAAGAATTATTCATTGGAAAGAGAAGAATGTATTTGATTCATTTTAGAAATTACCCATGATTAAGGATTGCTATTTCTGGATCATTGTTGTTATGAATTTGCATAATAGCCCTGAAGCGAGGCTCATTCCCTGCAGAGCACCCTAGAAAGACATGACCTGTCCATAGCACATGTGGATGCTAACGCTAAGCATGATGCAGTGAGGCAGGGTGACAAACAGGCAGGAGGGGAGAAGACAGCCTTGATGAAGGTTCAAGCTTCTGCTTTACACCCAGGGCTGGGATCCAGGAAAACCAGAGTCAGCTGCTGGCACTGAATTTCTCCGTGGTGTGACCAGGACATTTTCTGTGCCTCAGCTCTCCGGTGATAATTGAAGGATGGAGCACTTCCCTGCCTTCTCAAGCAAAGGGGAGACACGATCCCTGTGTCCCTGCCTTCTCAAGCAAAGCGGAGACGTGACCCCTGTGTCACATTTGATCAGTGTCTTAAGCACTTACTTGGCATCCAGCTAGACCTTCCTTGTCCTATTTGCTACCTTTGCAGTTAACAGCAATAGCAATAGTGCTGCAGAGAAAGGAGGTGAGGCAAGAGGACAGCAGATGACTTCTCAGCACCAGCTGGAGGACTCCAGTTAGCATAAGGCTGGCACAGCAAGGCACCATTATGAGCAAAATGGACATATCAGGTGCCTCAGGTGGTCACATCTTAACATGCACATCAAGTGGCTTCAGGAAAAAGGAGAAGAATAGACAGCACAGGTTCAGTCCTCCAGCAACTCATCCCTGTCAGTGGTGTGGGGGACTGACACCTCACTCACAGCAGCAGTCCTACCCATCAGCAAGCATCTCACAGCTGCCTGGAGCTTGGCGTCCCTCTCATGCCAGCACATGCGTGCACAGCAGCAGTGTCCCAGCCTGTGTCAGCACACACAGGAGTGTCAGGTCACAGGCAATTTCTCCAGGCATTCTTCAGCTTTGGAGGGATTTCACTTTGCACCTCTTCAGAAAAATTGATCTGGAACCTTGCTGCTCAAGAGCTGGGATGCACAGAGCTGCCCGTGTCTCATTCTTGGTGTTCAAATGAGGTCAAAAACTGAGCCTGAGACTGAATCAAAACTGCTGGGTCTCTCCTAGCTGCAGACATACACAAGCAAAGCCTCCCACCCCACCCAAGTCATTTCAGATTGGTCTGGGACACTACACACTGGGCACAGGCAACTTCTAGAAAGTTTGACCTAGAGACCAAAAGTGCCATCAAATCTGAACCATGTGCAGTTTGGAAAGAGGTAATACAGATTGCAGTCACTGCTCTGTGCATTGAGTACAGCAGCACTTAGAGAGAGGGTGATATTTCCATGGTGTGATGTACCTTGCCATTCCCCGTTCGACATCAGTATGTACCTTGAATGTTCACAGCCCAGGATATTTTCATTCCTTTAGAATACTAAAGTACTAGATCCTTAAAGTACTAGATCCTTAACTAAATATATATATATTCATATATATAATAAGCATATATTACAAAAATATACAGCTGCCTTCAAGAAATACTTCCCCCACCGAGGTCCACAAACTGAAAATAGTTGTCATGCAGCCTCTGAACACTTCTCCTCTCTGAAAACGAACTGCCTTTGGCTTTCTTTGTACTTCTTTGCACTCATCACTTCATAAAAAGCATTAAAAGACAAAAAGCAAATCCGGAGAGTGGCAGATGAGCTCTTCCCTATGAGTATTAACCCTGTAAAATATGTCAGTTATAACTTATTCATCTTTTTTCCCTATGGATTAAACCCCATCACTTTCCCTTCTCACCGTACAGAGGAACCACATGCTGATGATCACTCTTATTTTTTTCCTGTTTGCACTACGATTCCTCTTCTCAACAAAAGGGCGATCAGGACTCAATACAGCAGGTGGTACACATGAAGCATTACTTCATCGGATTATTATTAGCTACATCATTATTATTAGACACAGCTTCCTCCACCCATTCCTTAACTCAGATGAGCGATCTTTTCACCGCTGCAAGCCCCTGCTGTATACTGCGCAAATCCTTTCTTTCAGCTGTTGGCAATGATGTCCCAAGGTCTGGAGGGTTAAAACAAATGCAGAAATCATCAGCATGTATGAAGTATTTAAATCAGTCCTTTTGAGCAGCACTGCTTTGCGCTTGCCTATATTGAAATTTGTGTTGACAACTTTTAAGGTTTATTAGGTCTTTATGGAGTTGCTTTAATTCTTTGCTAGTCTTCACAAACCTGATTCTGGGCAGACCTTGTTATTAACCTTTTCCCATGCTGAGAGTCGAACTCAGCCCTCCTCTTTTGTCGCTTCTCTTCATCACTGCTGGAGCTATGCCTCTGCCTTCCTCTCCCTGTATAGTCACCAAAATCCTTTAAGACACTCTTGTAAGGCGCTTTTTCAAAAACATCTTGAAAATCTAAATTAACTGTATTTACCAGTCCTCCTCCATCTGCTCTGCTCTTAATCTTTCCAAAGAAATTGAGAGGTTATTAACATTAGAGACATAACTTATTATTTGTATTCAAGTGCTGCAGTGTTCGAAGACATCAGCAAAGATTAGGTGGCAACGTGCTAAGCTCTGTCTACACCAAGTGAAAGTCCCCATCTCTGTTCATGATCTTAGTAGATACAGAAATGTCAGCGAAAGGAACAATTCTTACCTAAAATCTAGAAAATGTGAATGAAAGCATGCAGGATTTTACCCTTAAAATCCATGGAGTTTTGCTACTTTCAATTTACACTTACCCTGGTGTTTTATTGCCTGGTTTTTAATTAATTTCTCAGTTATTCTTTCAGCAACTGAAATAAGACTGAGAAGTCTATAATTCTTTGCATCATCTATAGTTCATATTAAATAGATGGATACATTGGCCTCTCTCCAGTCCTCCCTAGTCAAATTATTCATCATAAATAGTATTTATTATGAATCAAGCCCCATTTTGGTTAGCAGAATGTTTAGGAACCATCCTGATTTTCTTTAAATGTATTGATCGTTTATAAGCACTTGGCAAATAGACCTTAAGTTATTTGCAAACAATTTTCTTTGACTCTTCACTTTTAACGGTTGGTTCCTAGTTGTTTCCTAGTTGGTTCCCCATGTCCATGATCTTTTGTAACTGCTTTATTAGAGAAGTCACACACTACACTGCAAAATCATTGATCCATGATCCAGAAATTGTTTATCACTACTGGACTTTGGAGACTGGAAGATGCTTTCCCAAATCCTTTGGGGCTTTCAGTATACTCGCAAATAGCATGAAGTGAACTAAGGAAAGCATAGTGAAGTCAAGAGCTAAGAGCTCAGACACAACAAAAAAAAAAAAAAAAAAAACAAAAAACAAAACAAACCCAATTTTAATTGCATTATTATTCTGTTTCTCCAGTTGGTTTTGATGCTAAACAGCATGGCTATATATCTCCCATGTAATACTGAATTGCTTAGCTCTTTCAAAACACCTAGATTTTCCCCACTGCCCTGATCTGTGCCTCTCTTCTGGGACCCAGTCCCTAGGAACAAAACCTGCATCAAGCCACCTTCAGCAGGGTACAACAGCGATGTGCCCATGACGTGCTCCTCACCACGCTGCAGCCTTACAATCCCCATTTGTTCCAATGGCATGTTGATTTTGCCTCCCTCCTGTCTTTGCGCTGCCCTCCCCCCTCTAATTATACTATTGGAAAAGCATGAGCAAAGAAGGAAAAATTCTGCAAAATGGGATTCTGGATTACCTGCAACCCCAGTGTTAGGATAGTCTTTTAGTTGCTTTGATGTGATGTACTCATAGGGGAGACATCATGTCAGAAATACTCTGGCTCACAGAGCTTTACTTGTGGGAACAGTTCAACGGTACTCAGAAATTAAAACTCAGAAGAGGAAAGGGATTCCCTCCCACACATCTCTTCTCACCCTGCCACCCAAACCCTTCCCAATTCAATATGAACACAGCTTTGGAGTGAAGACAGATGCAAACAAGTAATTGAACTCCTCTGCAGTCTGTTTATTGCCCATGATCGCCTCCCTTTCACCTTGACAGTCTAGTGTTTAGAGTCATTGCAACTAGCCTGTAACTAGGAAGAAGGAGATGAATCAACGGTTTATTAACCCAACCAGGAAATGAATTTGAAAATGATGCATCACTTGGAAGCCCACAAAGCTTTATGAGAAGCCTGATCACCTCCACATGAATGAAACCAGTAGGAGGGGTCCCTACCTCTATAGAAAGGGGAACTATACTTTCTAGCTGCCTTGCTACAAGACTACAAGTCAGCAGTAGGAATACTGTATTTTGTATTAATTTTTATACATGAATTCACCGATAAGCTGGGGAGCATATTACCACCATCGATTTATTGTCATCATAAATTTTGTGTCTGCAGAATGGGAGAAAAACCCAACAGCTGGGGACTTTATCTTAGGAAAAGTGATGTTATGCAGCCTCCCTCAGTTCTTCCTTACGGCAAAGCACAAAAGCTGAAGGGAGAAGGGGAGAGAAAGAGATATGGAAGAAAGGGAAATACTTGGTCTTGTTTCCATGCTGTTCGCTGCCCCACTAAATCCAAAAACCTTTCAGGCTCTGATTTATTACCATCTTATGTACCCAAGTTTTCCTCTGACTTCCAGCAGTAAAATCTTCGAGGTCTGCGGTCACATAGTTCAATGGAAGCCACGCAATCTATGCTTTTATTAGCCAATACTCAATCAGCATGTGCTAGGAGACTTTTCAGCTGGATCTCTCACATCTATCTGTTTGATTTACCCTGCAAGTAGGCACTCCATCTTTCACAAAGCAAACAGCTGCCTGACCACTACCAGGGCTGGAGACAGCTAATAAGACTCCAGTTGGCTTGGGTTGTATCCTTTGCACCCATTTACCCCTCTGCCAAGCAGCATGGCCAAAATCTCCAGTGCTAGTGCCATGTACACCAGCTGGAGATTGCCACATTTCCAGTGCTGACGAGTGTAAGTTGCCAGCTGATGGACACCAAAGCATCAGCTGGATTTGGCTTTTTCTGTCACAGCTCGATGGTGCACTGGTGAGACAGCTCACAGAGGAGAAAGCTGCATCTCAGAGAGGTGTAAACAACCTGTGTCTCCAAGAGCACATGAAGAGGTGGGCCCAGAAACGCAAGACAAGGGACTCACATTACCACTACATTCGTTCTGGGGGGGGAAAAAAGGCTCCCTAGGGGCCAAGCTCTGAAGACCCTGCTCAGATTTTACTCTCTGCTTACAGTCTTTAAACTGCAGATCTAAGTAGTTATGTATGGGGTCAATTCTCCTCATGTCTCTCTCTGCTTTATATAAACAAGTTCAAATCTGATTAGGCTTAAAATAAGAGTCACATAACATTGTCACTGGGGTTACAGCTCACACAAGATGGTGGGCTGTTAAAGAAGTGAAATAGCACTCAGCCTTTCACTGAAGGATATAAACACCAGGCAATCAGACCTTCTGACATTGGCGAGACAGTGAGCTACTTTGGAGGGGAAGGAGAGTGTTTACACAACAGTCAGGATCAGAACTGGGAGGAAGACACAGATGAGTTAATTTTTAGGCTAGTCCTCTAACCAGTCTCTCCTCTTTGGGACCGAGGTGTTGGGAGATTCCTAGTTTTCCACTGGCCATGTCACCCAGGGCTTAGACAAGGCACAAGGTACTAAATCTGTATCCTCAGAACAGCTTTTGAACACTTTGGGTTAGTATTCATCTAATCAAGTACAGCTGGTGAGTCTTCCCTTCCTTCAGATAAAGAGAAGCATACTCCACAATTTTATGAAGAAGAAAATGCATCAACGAAGAGAAAGAAATGTTAAGCAGTTACAATGCCACTGCTATGCCAAAGAGACCTCTGCCTGATGTGGAATGGGAGATATTTATGACCTTTTCAGATTAGATGTATTCTCCATGTTTCCAGTGAAGCCCACAGCTCAGTGGTCCAGCACAGAGATCAGTTAGCCCCCACCTTCCTGCCAACCCTCCAGTGAGGCCTCGGCACTGTGTTTTCAGAGCAACTGGATCAGATATCCAGTCATATTCAGGATGACACCGAGTGAGACGCAGAGATCAGCAGATCCTAGAAGAATGCTGCAGGGAAAGCAGACTGACCATCAGCACGCAATCTCACTCTTCTGCAAAGACTCAGCATCTACTGCCCGGCAATGGCATGAAGGGCTCAGGGGATTAAGGTCAACATTCTGCAGTCTGACAGGGGCTCAGGATGTTAGCTTGTGAATTTTTCATGGCCTATCCGCACCTCTATCAGCAACGCTTCACTGGCCTGGCCTATATTAACCTCTTGATCTAGAAGGGATTTTTGTCTTGACTGTTACCCTCTCTCCCATCAAAACTCATTTCCCATTATTCCGCTGTGCTACATGGTGCCAGTAGTTCAGACCTCTCCAGGAGACATCAGTGGGTTTGCAGATATTATTTAACCCCTGCTGGGTAACCTGTAATGTTGCATGGTGTTTCAGTGGTGCATAAGGTGAGTCAGACGCATTGTGCTGCTATTTCGGGTACGCTGCAAAGCTCCCAGCAAGCCCACTTGGGACGAAGGTTAAGAGTTTGCACTTCACCCCTCAGATAAGGACATTGCCACTGCCTAGACGTGAGGTGCTGCCAAGCTCCCCCACCGCAGGGAACTCCCTCCATCAAAGCCCATTTATGGGAGCAAAGCACAGTGAACCATTGCTTTACAGAGCCTGTACCTCAACACCAGCCTGCACATCCTTGTCCTGTAATCTGGGCTAGCTTCATGATTCCAAGTGGAGCTCTAGAAACTGAGGTATCCTCTACTAGAGATTTCTCGAACAAAGATATTGGTGTAGTCATACAGTTGTGGTTAGATAGATGTAATTCCTTCTCTATAGCAGGTGATGTCTATCATTGCAAGGGCTGCCAGGTGTGAAACATGCTCTTCTTTCTGTTAGGAATAGCTAAGATCTGGGTTTTGGTGAAGTCTACTTCTAACCCAAGAAAGGAGAGGCCAGGCTGTGGCTCTTGAGTAGCAAGAAGAAACAAGACCAGGTAAGTCACAGCTTTTGGTAAACTGACCCCTTAGTTTTACAAAGAATCACACAATCACAGAATAGTTGAGCTTGGCAGGGACCTCTGGAGGTCAGTCTGTCCCACCGCCCCGCAGGACCACCTGCAGCCAGTAGCCCAGGACCATGTCCAGATGGTTTTTGAACATCGCCAAGTCTGGAGACTCCACAACCTCCCTTGGCAACCTGTGCCAGCACCCTCACAGTAAAAGAAGTATTTCCTGATGTTCAGATGGAGCCTCCTGTGGTGCTATTACTAGGCACCACTGAACTCAGCCTGGCTCCATCCTTTAAACCCTCCCTTCAGGTATTCATGTACATTGATGAGAGTCCCCCTGAGCCTTCTCTTCTTCAGGTTAAACAGTCCTTGCTCTCTCAGCCTCTTCTTGTGTGACAGATACTCCCATCCCTTAATCATCTTCATGACCCTTTGCTGGACTTGCTCCAGTATGTTCATACCTCTCTTGTACTGGGGAGCCCAGAACTGGACATGGGACCTCTGAGACTACTCAGGACTCTTGAGATCAGCCCCATCAGATTACCCAGCAGAGCCAAATGAGCATCCAGCCCTTGAGAAACCACCATAATTTCCCACTGTAAACTATTCCTGAATCTTCCCATCCCTTCATCTCCCAGAGACAATGACACATCCTGTGGCTCACAGGCTCTGCAGAACAATTTGGTAGGTGAGTCAGAGGATTAGGAAAATCTGTCGCCCCTGTCCTGCAGCTCAAAGAGAAGTTGAAGTTTCTGAGGCAGATTCAGGCATACTTGTGCTTTGCATTTACCAGTTGGTTAGTCACTTTAATTTTGCCGTCTGAGACCTTGGCTTTGTTGCGGGTACCAATTCTTGCGCAGATGCTTCTTTTAAATAAAAGGACACCCAAGGCATTGGCAAGGCTATAATTCTGTCACCTGACATTTAAATCAAAATCAATCATCTTTCCATCTCTTTACTCATTAAACAAAATAAAACAGAAGATAGAAGTCCTTGGGTTCTCCAGGTGTCTAACCTAGGTGGGAGTAGGAAAAATCATGAATGTCCTTGCTTTCATGAATATCAGCTAACATTTTCCCCTCCAGTCCTGGCAAGCTTCCATCTACCCAAGGAGACAGCGATATGACTCTAACATTGAACCCATCCACGGCACTTCCCGGAGCCACATGCAAGGCTGAACATATGGACTGAATTCTGTTTTCATGCTAGCACACATGAGGATTAACCTCACCAAGGTCACAGAGCACCTTAGCTCCAACAATAAGGTACATGCAGCATTATTTGATGCAGTACCTAAATCACCAGGAGGAATTACAGCACAATGGGACCTCAGATCTCCTATGGGAGAAGTAATCCCTTCCCAGTGCCATTTTAGCATAAGAAGGTGTGAGGCATCTGCAAGTTTCAGTCACAGGCACCAGCCTGTTCATTTTTGCACTAGATTTGGGTTAAAGTTTTGGTACGGATGAAGCTATGTCTGATTTAAACACCATTCATTTTGTCATGTCAAACAAATGCAGAAGAATTAAGACCCAGAACGGTGCAATGAAATCCCACAGTCACAGGGCAAAATTTGGTACAGCTGCCATGATGCTTGCTTTCACTTTTGTCTGTCCAGAAGGTTGGTAAAACACTACCAAAACAGATCACCTCTATGATTTATGTCACCTTTTGTGCCTGTGTAAATGATGGTACAAGGCGAGAGCCAGGTTAGCACGCGCTGATTTAGAAAGAATTCTCCCTCAATTGTACAAAAGATGGGAAGCTGCTCACAAACTTGCACTAATCAGCACCCCTCAAATTTATTAGTGTCTCTGAAGGGTCTCTAATTTTGGCTCACCTTCCATTTCACATTTCCCTCTTTCCTGGAATCATAAAGCCTCCAAGAATATTACCTATCACTCACCTCACATCTATTTCCCCATAATTCATGCCTAGTTCTGTGCTTTCCTGTAACCTCAGGTAGTTCAAGGTTGAATACTGTAATAACTCTTCTAGTTTAAATACGCCTGACACCTTAGTGCTGGTCTCAGGTTAGTTACATCTGAATGAAAATGTTTTCAGACACGCTACAAGAAGGGAGGATCGCTGAAAAAAAAAAAAAAAAAAAAGATGAAATCTTTAGGAGATTTGAAGTTTGGGGGTATGTTAATGAACTGATCTGATAGCAGGACACCTCTCTGAATTGCTGTTAAGTCCATGGAAAGACTGTGTGATTGCAAAAATATCTTCTCAGCAAGCATCTCTCTATAGTAAGTAACAAAAAGCATACCTTACAAATTCCCAAAAGTTTCATTCACACCAATATCCTGCACTTCTGACCCTTAACCAGACATCTGACCCTCTTGGTTTTGCCAAAGTGCTCAAAAGAGGTAGTTTGGGGTTTTTTTAAAGAAATTTTCAGTATTTCTTTCTTCATTTGAAAAAAAAAAACAACAGACCCTAAACAAAAACATACTATTTTGCAGAACAACCCAAATTCTCCTTTTCACAAAGCACAGACAAACCCAACTCAGCTGATGACATTCTGCATAAAGAGCCCCTTCCATGGAAGCATTTTTTGACATATCCCTAAAGATGTCAGAGTCTCTGAGACTCAGGAGTAAAGCCTTTGTCTGTCTCCAGAGGATCCCACAAACCCATGCTCCAGCAGTGGACTCCTGGCTGCTGAGGAGGTCTTTGTCAAACCTACCAACAGCAACACAGGGCTGGAGGTATTTTTTAAAAGCCATTATAAGAGGTGTTTACTGTGCAGATATTCAGGGGAATTGATTCAAAGTAACCAGCATACGACTAGTCCCTTACGATCTCCAAACGCAATCCTTACAGGGATGGACCAACCAGGTACCTTTGTTAGTAAGGAGGCTGACAAATTGGCCTGAGATTCAAAAGATACTAGAGTTTCAGTATTTATTTATTCAGGAGTAAAATTCATGAGTAAACCCCATTACGTCCTACGACAAATCTCCACAGTCTGCTCCAAAATTAATACACGTGTCATCCTTATATTATTAAGGAAAACAGATAAACTATTCTCTCTTGGCTCATCTCTCCCACCTAACCTATTTCTTCTTACTGCATTATAAGGAACGATCTTACTATGACATTTCGACTGAGAGCCTGCAAATCTCATGATCTCTAGCTACAGAGTAACAGCAATTAAAAAAATGGCAGTTCAGTTGCTCCGAATGTCTTTTTCACATACTGAACAGAGAATAAAATAGTTTATTTGCTTGAGGGAAGTAACTCCAGCAGGACAAACAGCCCTTTTCTTAGCACAAATTCTGCCCTGGACTGGGTCAGATCTGGTCCTGGGTTGGTACGACCACCACATGGGGAAGGCAAGCATCAGGAGAATTCCTTTACGGCAGACCTTGCCCTCTAACAGAAGAAAACTGAATTCAGCCTCAAGCTTTCCCTCAGAGCTCAATCAAACCTTCACAGCCTGAAGCAGCCGAACTGCTCCATTTGACTGTGAGTGTAGTTGTGACAACATCCTTAAAATCTTTTCAGCAACTGTTCTTGAAAAAAAAAGACCATGTCTGGCCTCAGATTACCAGGGAGGATCAGACATGGGCTTAATCCCTCTTTCGTACCAGCAGCCAGAGAGCTGAGACGGAGGAAGCCCCATCTTATGGGTCATCTGACATTGGCTTGAAAAAGGTAGTATGGACAAGCCTGACTGTACAGCTTTCCCTGCTCAGAAACCAAATTGGAGCTCTTCAAGCGAACGCTGAACCGAAAGCTGGAGAAAGATGGGGGTTGGAAGGAAAGTTTGGGGGAGATGGCTACAGAGCAAGCTTGCTACTCCTTCCCCATGCAAATGATGGAGGTGGTTTGGGCAGCAACCAGTGGTGCTGAGCATGGTCAACCCCCAACTTCAGCCTTGTCTTCAAAGGACAATTAATCCCACCTTTAAGCTGAAACAAGCTCTGAACATGCCTGTCACTGCCTACAGCCATGCAGCACTACCAGAGAAAAAGGAGTCAGGGACAGGATGTTAAAACCACTTAAATGCAGTAAGCGCAATTAATATGCAAGCAAAATGGTGGGCAGCCACCGAACAGGAGAGACGTTCTCCTGTGGTAATTGGGCTTGGCTGCAACTTACAGCGTTACACCCATCCTGTCTTGCTAATAGAGGGTTTGCTGATGTATATTCGATGGCTTCACTGTGTAATACGTAATAATGTGCCAGGCTAATAATTCAATGGCTGATAAACCCAGCTAAGCAGGACCTTGGAGTGAATTGTTCTGAACATTAGCTAATTTGCCACTAGCCAATTCATCCAGCAAAAAAAATTGTGTTATTGTGCACAACAGCATTTCATCACTTGGGTTAACAATTAGCACTTTTGGAGGTGTTTCTTCACTCCCACAGAACTGTACCAACATTAACTAAACAATCCTCAGCAAGGATTCAGAAAGGCAGGCAGCAGGTACCGTTGCAGCCAGAGGAGGAAACTGAGGCAGCAAATTTGAGCTAGTTGTCCAGAATGACCCAATAAAACAAAGAGAGAAGGAGCAAAACTAAGAGGAATTCCACCCCGAATCTACCCGCTGAACTAGATTGTCAGGTCAGGGAGTGACCTTTCAGGGAGGTTTGTCTGTCCCTCTAAACTTTTCTAGAGAGAAAGATAAAACCAGGGCAACACCAGTGTGGCTACTCTGGCAGTTCTGACTTCTCATGTGGCTTCCAGGAGAAACCTTCTCCTTCCAGCTTTTGAGCACTAGTTTCATTTTGTTCCAGGTACAGGAGGCTCTTGTTATCGGCAGGGGTAGATTTGGAGCACAGAGCAGATCTAGCTGCCCCCAGGCCCCTTCACTAGTCCTACAGTCTGAAGAGAGGACTCCATGGGATGTAACCGTAAGGCCTGGGAGGCTTCCTGAGGTAGGCAGATAGCGCCAACAAATGAAGGCTATAAGGTGACAATGAATTAATCACACATTTGTGTTAGAAGCAACAATTATTATACATACAAACTGGGGGACAGGAGGCTGGAAAGCAGCCCTGTAGAAAAAGATCTGGGGGTCTGGATTGATGGCAAGTTGAATATGAGTTAACAGCGTGCCCTGGCAGCCAAAAGGACCAACGGTGTCCTGGGGTGCGTGGAGCACAGCACAGCCAGCCGGTCGAGGGAGGGGGTTGTCCCACTCTACACTGCACTGGTGCGGCCCCACCTCGAGCACTGTGTGCAGTTTTGGGTGCCTCAATATAAGGACATCAAGCTAATAAAGTGTGTCCAGAGGAGGGTGACCAAGGTGATGAAAGGCCTAAAGGGCAAGACTTATAAGGAGAGGCTGAGGTCACTTGGATTGTTCAGCTGGTAGAAGAGAAGGCTGAGGGGTGACCTCACTGCAGTCTACAGCTTTCTCAAGGTGGGCAGTGGAGGGGAAGGTGCTGATCTCTCTCTGGTGACCAGTGACAGCACATGAGGAAACAGAATGAAGCTGCATCAGGGGAAGTTCAGATGGCAGAGAGGGTGCTTGGTCACTGGAACAGTGTCCCCGGGGAAGTGGTCATGGCACCAAGTCTGTCA
>NW_009633997.1:0-889 GCF_000690535.1 Cariama cristata
TCCCCAGCGTCGGGGTCGGGGGGGGGACACTGTCCCTGCTCCCCATTGTGTGGGGATGCAGCACTCAGTGTGTGCGCTGGGGCCAGGCATGTGGGGACATGGGTGACGTGGCACTATGGGGGACGTGGGGGGCATGGGGGACATGGAGGACACAGAGGACTTGGGGTGCATGGGGGACATAGGGGCACATGGAGGACATGGGGACATGGGGCTACATGGAGGACACGGGCAGGAACAAGGAACATAAGGGCACATGGAGGATATGGGGACACGGGGGACATGCGGGCACACGGATGACATGGGGGACATGGGTGCATGGAGAACATGGGGACATGGAGGACACAGAGGACTTGGGGTGCATGGGGGACATAGGGGCACATGGAGGAACATGGAGGACATGGGGGGAAACCAGGGATATGAAGGCACATGGAGGACATGGGGTGCCCAGGGGACATGGGGGGACATGGAGGACTTGGGGTGCATGGGGGACATAGGGGCACATGGAGGAACATGGAGGACATGGGGGGAAACCAGGGATATGAAGGCACATGGAGGACATGGGGTGCCCAGGGGACATGGGGGGACATGGAGGACATGGGGGGAAACCAGGGATATGAAGGCACATGGAGGACATGGGGTGCCCAGGGGACATGGGGGGACATGGAGGACTTGGGGTGCATGGGGGACACAGGGACATGGGGGAACATGGAGGGGAACAAGGGATGTGAGGGCACATGGAGGACACGGGGACATGGGGTGCCCAGGGGACCTGGGGGCATGTGGAGGACATGGGGGGAACGAAGGCCGTGGGGTCACATGGAGGACGTGGGGGACACAGGGTGCACGGGGGACCTGAGGGCACACGGAGGACACGGGGACGTGTGGGACA
>NW_009633998.1:0-31295 GCF_000690535.1 Cariama cristata
GGGCTGTACTGCGGTAGGACCGTTCTGTCTGTCAACGGCTCCGTGGAGATCTACGGGGACTGCGGGGTGAGTGCGGCGCGGGCGAGGCTCTGGGCTTGGGGAGGGGGGATGGCCCCAGTCCCTCCCGGGCTGGGCTCGGCATCGGCAGGGCCGGCCCGCCCGGGCGCGAGGCTGAGGCGGGTCAAAGGCCCGCAGCCCAGCCCCGAGGTGCCTTGAGGATCAGGTGGAGATGAGGGCTGCAAAGGGCGGGCAGAGCTCCCTTACCGAAAGCAGGAGCTGCTCCGTGAAGCGTTCCCCGAAGGAGGTGCTGAAGGCTCGGTGCTAAACCGGAGCTGAGCGAACGGGCTGCAAAAGCTGGAACAGAACGGGATGGTGTGGAGACCTCTGCTGAAATCGCTCTGCCCGCTGATTTTATTGGAGTACTAAGGGAGAGCAAGATCCAGGGAGGGTGGAATGAACTGGGAGGAAGAAGCTCTGGGAAGCATTGGTTGTGAACGGCCTGGTGAGTGAGCTTAGCAAGGAAAGGGAGGTGGTGTGACGGCGGGGGAGGAAGAGAAATGAAGCCTTTTAAACATGCTTCACCTTTGTTTATATTGAGAAGCAAGAGCCAGAGAGAGCAAGGCCAGTGTAAGCGGAGAAATTGCTGAGGTTAATGTTTCATCTCTTTAAAAATCTGACATGTTTCTTGCCCCAGTACTACTTCAAGCTGTTTTTCCAGGAGCTGCAATGATTCGTTATTGGTACTCAGATGCTTTGTAAATGCAGTCTCTGCTTTTTGTAGGTGTGCCCTAGAGGTCAAAGAACTGATGACAACAAAATCTGCCGGGAATGTATGGGATCTCCAGACCGCTATGACTGGCTGTACCTTGGCTTCATGGCCATGCTTCCCCTGGTTTTACACTGGTTCTTTATTGAATGGTATTCAGGAAAAAAGAGGTTCGTATACTCCTTTTTTTTTGGATAAATTATTTAAAAATGGAAATCTCATATCTATGAGCGATCAATCTGAGATGCTGAATTGAACTGTCCAGCAGTTCATACTGTTGGTTGAGCTGATACAGTAGCACATAAGCTTTGGGCAGCTGGAGGGGGGTTTTATTTACCAATGTAAGAGTCCTGCAGGTCCTTCTAGCCAGTCACTGCCCTCAGGACATGGTGTATATCTCTTTAACGTGGTGGTGCCCAGTCCATCTGGCAATTTGGGCTGGATTGGGTTTCCCAGTAGCGGGCAGGAGCAACGCATTTTGCCATCTCCTCTCTCCTGGGCCCGACCTACCACCTGCAGAGGCCCTGATCAGCGGTGCTGAGCACATGCAATGAAATAATGGGTTTGAGTTTTCTCTTTAGGAATATATATACAGTGTTTTGGTCATGATAGCATAGCTGATGTAACCTTTACGTCAGCATGGTGCATCAAGGAAGTTCTGTAAAAAAGGGGGTTAAACCACAGCTGTGTGTGGCAGTTACGTGCTAGACTGGAACTTTTAAAAAGTAATGACTCTGGAGAGTACTAAAGTATAGGGGACTGAGAGAGTTTAATATATGAATATATACCATCTTTAACAAGGACTTGCAGCTTTGAAAATTTTGCTTACATCGTATGTAACAACATTATCCCTTGTGACATGTGTGGTGTCTTGCCCTCACTGCCGCTTTCTTTGAAACTGCAACAGGGTGAGTGTTGCTGTCCTTTACCTGCCAGGATGCTTATGCTACAGCAGGCTTTCATTTCAGAAGCTGGAATGTTGTTCAATCACATTTTACACGCTAAATCATTTGAGATTAAATGAGTTTTCACATTCAACTTCAAATACTTAACTTTTTATTGAAGCAGAGTTGTTCTATTCTCGGTCACAGTGAACTTTAGAAGGTTCTGTACTGCATGGGCCTCTGCTTTTCAGTTGGCATTTAGATTTCTTATAGTGTTAGCAAAATAGTAGTAAATCTCTCTCTCTTTCTGCAGTTCCAGTGCGTTGTTGCAGCATGTCACCGCCTTGTTCGAGTGCAGCATTGCAGCAATTGTTACGCTGCTTGTCAGCGACCCCGTCGGCTCTCTGCGTATCCGCTCCTGCAAGGTGAAGAAGCTTTCAGACTGGTACACGATGCTTTACAACCCAAGTCCTGACTACATCACCACGGTGCACTGCACCCATGAAGCAGTCTATCCCCTGTGAGTGTGAAGGCTTTTGTACTCCTGTCTGTCCCTTACTTTTATACAAGCATGTATAAATATAGAATGTATATATTCTGTCCGTGCCTCTTCTCAAAGCTACAAAAAGTGTCCAGATACAGCTCAGACTAATGAGTATCAGTCCCCTGAAGTCTTTCAGGCATTGAGCTGTTTTATGCATAAAACGCTTAGCAACACCTAATGACTTGCTCAGTGATCGAAGAAGGCATAGTCCAGGCTATTTAGCTATGAAGCATAAGATGACTTTTTTTTTTTCCGCTTTGCTGCATCTTGACCATTTCCCCTAGGAAAAGTGAGCCCATTGTTCTGTGTTTACATCCTTTGATTTTAAATTCTTTAGATTTGACTGACTCTAACCTCAGATTCCCTGGTTCTGAGTTGAGCCTGCAGGAGAAAAAGAACTGCATATTTTAAGGAATTTCTCTGTGGGTGTGTTTTTTTTTTCTTTTCCCCATCCCAGGTATACCATTGTGTTTATATATTATGCCTTCTGTCTTGTGTTAATGATGCTACTTCGGCCTCTTCTGGTTAAGAAAATTGCCTGTGGTTTAGGAAAGTCTGATCGATTTAAAAGCATTTATGCAGCGCTGTACTTCTTCCCTATCCTCACTGTGCTTCAGGCTGTTGGAGGAGGCCTGCTCTGTGAGTAACGCTAATAACTCCTAGTAACACTAATAAACATAAATACACCTTAACAAATTACTTGAGGGAGAGAGGGGACATGACGTTATTTTTGCTTAGAGATTAAGGATGTTGTTTAAGGTTATTGTGAGGAGTCTTACCTGAAAAGGTTGCTCATTAGTAGCCCTGTCCTAACCAGGCTCCTGAGCAACCCTGCTTTGCCTCTGCCAGTGATGCTAGAGACTGTCCCTTTCCCAAAAAGGGAATAGAGGGGGTATGAGAGGAAATTACTTCAGAGGAAGTTAATTCCACTTTCTGCTAAGGTAGTTTGTCTGATTTCAGAGATGGATTGAAGTGTAAGTTTAGGGAGATCAACTATTTTTGGTTTAGCTTCCAGCATGCTTGTCACGCAAAGGGGACAGGCGCCACAAAATCCCCACTCAACCTGATTACTTTTCTCATTATCAGTTAGTGATTTAAGTGTACAGTAACTCCACCTAGAAATATCACAAAAAGTTTGAAAACCTAAGATGGAAGTGTTGAATAGTTGTGCTTGGCTGACCCTTACGCTGTGCGTATTTGATGTGATGATAAGAGGCAGGCTATAGTAGCTTAGTTTACTCTACACCCATGGTTATATGTGGAAAAACTCTCTGCTGAAATGTATACCATGCATTCTTTTTCCTGCTAATGTGTTCGATGTTTGCCTTTAGATTATGCCTTCCCATACATCATACTGGTGTTGTCTTTGGTTACACTGGCTGTGTACATGTCTGCTTCTGAAGTGGAGGTAGGTAAACACGTTTCCTACGTTAAAACTCATAATATAAAATACTGGAATGAGCAGAGACCGTTTTGTCTCTTCCCTTTTCTCAGCAGTATAGTTTGCATTTAAGCTTCTTGCTTTATGACTTGTCTTAGCTGGAGGAAGCTCCTGTGAGGCTTCCCTCGTGTGGTGCACTCAGAAACTGTGTTATGTGCTGGAAGGGCTCAAACCCAGGTGGCTTCCTACAGTCTCTCTGCACTGCCTATAACATTTCCTAAACATCAGGTACAAGGTAACAGGTCGAATGCTAACAGGATACTGTGTTTATTTTCCAAGTCTTTCAAGGATCTTCTTGTCCGGAAGAAGAGGCTTGTTGTCCTCTTCAGCCACTGGTTACTTCATGCCTATGGAATCATCTCCATTTCCAAACTGGATAAGCTTGAGCAGGACCTGCCGTTGCTTGCCTTGGTACCTGCACCTGCCCTCTTCTACTTACTGACAGCAAAGTACACCGAGCCATCGCGCATACTCTCGGAGGGTGGAAATGGACATTAAAAGGAACCTGTGCCAGCAACGCTGTCCTCATGATCTGGATTAAGCAATTTTAGTGCTTGTTATGCTTTGGAAACTTCTGTTTTAAAGGAAGTTATTTATGTATAAGACTTCTAGGTGAAACACCTCTGAGTGAGAGTTTATAATACTTAAAAGCCTCGCTTTGTATTCTTCGTAAGTATCTGGTATAGATCAAAGGGAATGTCTTTGTATCTATTTATCACTGTGAATCTGTGTAAAAAGGTTGTGACACATTCTAGTAGAGTGGTTTGCTTGTATATGTTTATTTCCTAATACAGTATTTTAGGTGTTGTTTGAATAAAACAATAGAGCCTGGTTTTCAGTAGACTTTCCATAAAACAGACAGTGCTTGAGTATACCGTAGAGCTTGGTTTTCTCAGCACATACTCTAGTTTCTATCCCCCACCAGTGGAAACAGACTTTCATCTTCCTTCCATCAAAAAATAAAACACAGTGAGCATGATTACTCATGGTTCTTCAGTCTGACTGCTAGGTAGAAGAAGAGGAAATGCATTGTGAAGTTCTCTATAAAGTATAATTTCTGCTCTGTGTACTTCATATATGGAGACCTCTTCCTGGAAATAACTAAATAGTAGCGTCCTTCCCACTAAACCCATTTTCTTATACCTTGACTATAAATTTCCATCTAAGACCGGAGTAAAGATTTTCTTTTCCTGGTAGCTGTCGGCAGACCTCTTGCTGCAGGTAAGCCTGTGAAGCATCCGTTAACTACGTATGGGTGAAGCTGCCTCTGCACCTTTCAGCACAGTCCCCTTCGCTTCTCTCTGTGAGAATGCTTCACCGCTGTTTCATCCATTTATCAGGTGTGCCAACAGCTCACATCTCTCGCTCTGTGCCTGTACCGCAGCAACAGCAGTGGCCAGACAGGAGTGGAGATTAGCAACTGAGAAAGGAGAAGTGCTTTATGCAATGTCACCGCTGCAATGGTTCATAGAAACTGCTGGAATGACTAAAGCACAAAACCAGCACAGATTCAATAAAAAAGAATGGGAGCTTCCTTATCTCCTTGAAGAGATACTGTTATCTCTGCTCTACGTTCATCAAAATCTTTGTGAACACCTTGATAAGAATTGCTAAAACTGCTGAAGCTGTTTAGAAGTGAGATTTTAGCCTTGCTGAAGCCAAATATCCACTGACATATTCCAGTCTTCTCTCTGTATTGTACAGGAAGATACCCAAAGTGTGTATCCTGTGTATTAGCCACCAGTACCTTAGTGCAATAGAGGGTCTAGAAGAAGATGCAGAGCAGTGCTGAAGGTCTTATCACAGAGGGAAGAATAACAGGGATATCTTCTCAACTTAAACTCTTCCTCCTGTATGGATCATTGGCTGTAGCAATGTGCAAATAGCAGTGTATATTTCCATATTTAAGTGTGACAGTAATGAGTTTTTTTTATTCTACTACCTATCGGCATTGACAAGGACAGAGCCTGCCAGCAGCTCAGGGGCTTTGAGGGCTGTCATCTCAGCCAGGCTGCCTCGAGATGTCGCTCTCTTCTTTCTCCATAGAAGGTTTGATTTCACTACAGCTGATTGATAGCCCTTTCCTGACATTTTTCTTTTTTCCGTGAAATGCCAGTTGACAGGGTCGCTGCTTCTAAAAATAGTGTGCAAACAAACTAGGTCTTGCATGCAGAAGCAAGGTTTTATTTAGGGATTAAGGAAGTTAATTGATCTTAAGGAAATCAAATGCTGTCTGTACTGCTATGTACAATATGTAATTTGCAGACACACTAATCTAGAGGACAGTTTAAAAGTATGGTTTTAAAACTCATGTGTTAAAATATCATTTCCACAACTGACAGAATCATAGGCATAATTTTCTTTAAAAATGTCCTAAACATGGTTTTGTGTCTACATTTGCGCAGCTGTCACACCAGTACAGGCAGAGTAGGCATGGGAGCAGGCAGTACAGCACCATGCAGGAAAAGCCAGTTGCAAAGCTGCGGTACTAAGGACTGTATGCTTTTATGTGCCTTTCTGTGTGTGGACTGTATGTATTGTGTTTAAATGTTGGGCTATACCTTGTTTTTAAAAAGAAAAGTACCAACAACTCCCAGGTAACATTAGCTGTAGAAAAGAGTACATCTTTTGCTAGGTCTAGAGAATCGTGTTAATTTTGAAGGCTGCAAAATGAGGGATTCTATTAAAAAGAGTTTGCAGGAAGGCAGTGCACCCCAGGGACACCCAAACACTGACCTTCCTGCTGGGCTCCAGTGCTTTAGCCTTCAGCAAAACCTGAAGTGCAAAATACAAATTAATAAACTCATTTTCATCACCTTCTCTCACTAGCATAAAGAAAAATGTAATGGCAGCCAAAGAGTTAGGCAGAAGCAGCAAAATTAATACACTGGGTGATCAAGCAGTGTTTTTGTGCAGGCTCCTTGTGAAGAAACCTGCCCTGCACAGTTGACACAGAAAATAACGCTGACGCTGGCCTTCAGATGAAGCAAGGTTCTCTCCTGCTGTATGTTCACCATCCTTCCCCTCTCTGCCCGACTTCCTTCCAGGGACATTCCCTTCCTCTAAAAATTCATCATTCCTCTCCCTGGTTTCCTGTCATGTTACCCAGACCCAATGATTTCAAAGCAGCCTGGATGCCATAGCCTGTCAGATTTAATATGTATAAAGAACACATTCTGTAACAAGACAATGGTCACACAGTGACCAAACCTGTGACTCATTACAAATGAGACCGCTGTGAAACAAATAAAGCAGGTATCTATAGGATTTGAGTTAAAAGGAGGCTCTGAAGCAAGTGATTTGTATGTGCCTAGGGCCCCTGTGTAATAACACCCCTCCCCAAGACAAGAATACAGAATATTGTTCGTTTAAATGCAAACAGCAGTACAAATTGCCCACATGTAAAATTCTGGAAAGCATAAACATTAATTAACTGTATAGTCCTACAGTGCTAACCATACAACCACAAGCTGCGGGAGTCGATGTCTGTTAGTTTTATTTATCCTTTGTGGAAAAACAAACATACAGTTCTGGAAAGATCAGTGATGCTCAGACTATTTTACAGCCCCCTCACTGTTATTATCACAACCCTGTAGGAAGTAGAAATTAAAGATGATTTCCAGGCCATGTTATAAAGCATGCCTAGTTCCTCTATTAACGTACCACTAGGTCTCAGTCTGCAGCAGCGCGAATGGATACAACACAGCTTACTACTTGTGTTTTATCGCAAACTGCTGAGAACTAACGTATTCTGGGATTTAAAAAAAAAAAAAAAAAAGTGGAAAATAAAAAGTTCAGTGTATCTTACAGTGATCATCCATTCTAGATTTTTTGACAACCAGAGAATCGGCCTGCTGTTAATATCACCAATCTTTTCCTCTTGTTTAGCTTATGGAAATACAAAGATTAATGTATTCCTCTGGACAAATTTTCTTTGAACAACAGCATCCATTTCATCTTGTTGAGCAAATTTTAACAGTTGCCAAAATCAACACAAGCCAGCTATGTCTATGCTACCACATAACATGGATGAGGATGCTGAGAACAGCCAGAGCAACACAGCTCGTGTGTGAACAGGGAAACTCTTCTTCACTCACTCCCCTAAAATAGGATGGACTCATTCACATTGGATCAGCTCTACCAGTACCCAGCTTGTACTGTCCCAGTTTGGCTGAAGTGTGTTAGATGGCCCAGGTCAGGCACAATAAACAGCATTCCCTGGTACAATATAGGCCTCAGAAAAATCAGAGCTTCTCAGCTTTTGTTAGTGAATTGAATATAAGGAGAGGGATGTTTGTAGTGTAACCAAGAGTTTTCTTCCTGAGGGAAGCCTTTGTTTCCATTAGGGTGTAATCAGAGCTGCTGAGAAGCTGGTACCCAGCATCTGCAGTGCCAGCACACACAGATTCAGGCCGCTCCCCTTGCAGCAGCAGAGCTCTCTGCTCGCAGCCACCAAACACGGCACAGCGTCCAGATCGTCTCAGACACGCAGTCCACGGGGCTGCACGAATGGGTTCAAGGCTGGGTGGAAGCCTGGCGTAAGACCACTTTTACTTCATGTGTTTTATGGGGAAGGAGA
This sequence comes from Cariama cristata, assembly GCF_000690535.1. NCBI lineage: Eukaryota > Metazoa > Chordata > Aves > Cariamiformes > Cariamidae > Cariama > Cariama cristata. The sequence goes on from NW_009633998.1 coordinate 8,215, forward strand.
TTCCACTACTCTCATAGCCTAGGGTCTGAAATATTTTCGAAAGCGTGTATTCCAAATTCTGTATCTCTCTATATCTATATTCTATATCTCATGGTCATCTCAGCCCCCTTCATGTGGCAGGAGAGCATTTTCCTATAATCCCTGACTGAATGCAGCAGATATACAATATTGATTATGCCTCAGGGAGACGCCTTGCCCTTCGATGTTCCTCTTTGTTTCCTTCCAAATTAAACACAGCCCCACACATTCATTTTAAAGGCCAGGTTTGCCCTGTGCTGTTTATGTTTCATCGTCTTTCATGGCTAGTTCTCTGTGAAATGAAAAATAAACAGAGAACTTCGTACTGAACAGGAACACTGTTAAGCTTCAATATACGCACTAATATGAATCTGCAGTTCTCGGTGTTCACAATGTCAAGCTTCCTGTTGATCTCATAGGTGTCTCATTCTAGCAGCTTCATACCCTATATGATTTTTCAACTGGCCAGTTGCAGCATCACGCTCGATCCACAATTTGTTCCTCAGCTCCATCTGTTAATAAAAAACTCTTCACTGCTAACTGATCTTTATATAGTATTTCTGTAATTAAATAAATTGAAAAGAGTTTTTGTTACGTGGCAGCCTTCATTTAAAAATTTCAAAGTACCATCTGAGACAGTTATCTATGCCCTCTTACCAACAAGGAGGAAAAGATACAGAATGGGGATGCGATTGCTTATGGTCCACAAGAAAGGAACCAGCTCTGACATGATGTGACCTTCCTGCTGCAGGGTCACCCACTGACAGGAGCATCTCTTTTCTGTCACTGGAGGCTCCGGTACACACAACTGTTTTGTTGTGCTATTCCTATTCTAACATGGATGGAGAAACAGGTCTCCCTTTTCTGAACAGAGACAATGTCTGAGTTGACGTGGCTACTGTGGAGCTAGCAGAGATATTTGCCCATTACCAGACCACTGGGGCACAAATCCTGCAATCTGACCAGCCTCATATGAGCCCTTTATGTAGTTTACTGAGCTTCTTATGCTTCTGAGTAACTAAAGACACTTAAATTCTTCCTGTTAACAGCAGAAGGTGTGACTGTGTTCCTTTTCCACCTAAAAGTTTTGTTCTGGCAGAGAAACGGAAAGTAAAGCAATCTGATTGTTTGCCTGGGATGCACAGTCCAGCTGAAGCAAGCTCTGGCTAGGCTGTCTGATGTCCGGTAGCCCTAAGCAAATGGCCCCAGTACATACTGGGACCAGTTATGCACCATAAACAATGGCCAGTGCAGGCACAGTAGGTCTGAAGTGTACCGTGGGTACTGCACTCAGGCTCATCAGCCGTGGCAGGTGTGAGGGTGGCTGACGGGAAGATCCACTGCGCGAGCTCTGCGGGACACTCCAGTTGGGAGCAGTAGACGTACCATGCCTCAGACATTTTGAGCCACTCCAACTACCTCCCCAGCTATAGAAGTTTCTCTCATCTCACACTGGTGCTGAATGAATGCCTGAAGTCAGAAATGAGAAATACAGGTCGAGAGGCACGGATACAGAAAGATTTTTCAAATCTGAATTACTGAGGTGGCAGAAATTCCTGCCCTAGCAGTGGCAAGCATCTGAACAGAAGCAGATTCACAAATGCCTTTCATTCACCAGCTTCTTTTGGACTTGCTCGCGTGCCTAAGGAATGCAAAAATCAAGCACAAGGGCAGCTTGATATAAATTCTGGGTTACTGGCTGAGCTGAGGTCTGAGGCATCCCCCCAGATGGGAGCACAGCAACAGAGAAGAAGATATGTCCCCAACCCCAGCCTGCCTCCCCTAGTCCCGGTCTCCATGGGTGCCTGGTCTTTACTGGGAGGAAATAAAAGTGGTGGTGGAAACTTTGCAGAAGTAGTACAGCTAAGTTTTAAGTTATTACCATGTCCTCCTTGAGCTTCCCAGTAGTTTTGATTGACCGCTGAATGGCTCTTTTGACTCGTACCTCTTCATCTTTCTTTTCTACAAAGAAGAGAAAGGGTTTTTAGACAATGTAATGACTGAACATTAGAGTTAAGCTGTTATAAATAAAACTAGGTTCTAACAGTAAGCGACTTGTTTAACTGGTCTGGCATTTTTATTTAAATGCTTTATATTTGTGTTGTGGCCAGGTCTATAGATACTAGCTGTTGCAAAGACCTGAATTTATACGCATTTCATAGTTCACCTGAGCCATAAGCAGACAAAGGGCTATGGCACGCCATTTTTGGAAACAGCAAGAGAAAGCCCCACTATGTAGAGGAGCTACTTTATACTTACCTAAAAAGGATTTCCACAGTTCTTCATATTTTGTATACTCCTTTTCTGTTTCTCTGGGTTTCTTCCAAGGTTAGCCTGCTTATGTTTAATTCTCGTTCTTTTTTAAGTAGATTTCCAGTTGCAGTTTTGATGTCATTCTTTAATGAAAGTAAACATTAGTCAGTAGTCTACCTAAGCAGCATCTAATGCATTAATAATTCAACATGTCCAGGGGTGGGAGGGGGGGGAAATTAGAGAGAAGAATACTGGAAGTGATCCCAAGAGGTCATCTTAGTCCATCTCTGCTCTACAGCAGAATCAATTAGGCCTAAGTACCCATGACAGATGTTTGATTTATCCCTAAAAACCCCAGTGGTAGACATACCATGTCTCAGACAACTGATTCCAGGGTTTTACTATTTCTACCATCAATGCTTTCTTATGGCCTGATGTTTTCTTAGGTTAAATCTATTCTGTTCCCTGTTATGTCTCAGCAAGTAGACAAGGAGAAAATCTTATCATCTTGCTATGAATTTTTATTTACTTGGTAGTTACCATCATATCTTCTCTTAGATTTACCTATTTTAAACGGAAAAGCTGCACACTTCTTCAAGCTTTTTTTGATCATCTTTACAGAACTCTTCTTGGATCTCAAAATAATCTACATCCTCCTTTAAATGCAGTGAGCAATAGCAGACACTGTACTCCGGCTATGTCCTACCAAAACGAGCTAGAGCAGAGAACATACATCATAAGCCTTGCCAGGCTATCTGGCTTTTTATACAGACTGGTTTGACAGTTGTCTTTTTCATTACTACAAATCTTTGTTGACTTATGTTCAACTTTTCAGCTTTAGTTCTATTTATCACTGCCTAAATGTCTCCCTCATGATGGATTTGTACAGACAACTGTTTCTGCCTAAATGCAAAAATATGGATTTTTTTTTTTTTATGACCTTTTTTCCTCCAAATTCCTTCTCCAACTTGCTAAAATAATTCTGAATTCTAGTCCTGCCCTGCAGAGGGGGCTTCCACTCTTACCGTGTTTGTCATCTGCAGATATGATAAGCGTTAGCTCTATCCTATCACCTGAGGCATTAAGGAAAAAAACCAGGTTAATTCCAGTATGAGAGCAGATCTCCCGCAAACTAACAGGGACCATTATTCTATTTCATCAGTATCTAGGATGATTTTTCTAACTGTTTTTGTACCTGGGATTCTTCAGCCTGGAAAAGAGGCAACTGAAGGGACATACCATAAAGGTGTGTAAAAATCACACACCTTTGCTGGAGAAGATGAGAAGACAACACTGTTTCTCATAACGCAAGAATTGCAAGATGCCAATAAAATTTTGAGACAGCAGGTTTAAAACAAAAGAAAATTCTTGTCCTTATTAATTAAAGTATGTGTTATAGGTTGTTATGGAGGATAAATGTACATGTGAGCTAAAAGAATCAATCAGTGCTAGGAGAATATTGCACTGAAGATCCAGCATAGCATAAAATCCCATCAAAAGCTATTAAATGCAGATACCATCTCCATCCAAAGAAGTTCCTGACACCTCATTTGTCACAGAGATTATGCAGAAGAAGGGTCATTCTATATTTGACTGTTCTTACATTACCTCTCCAAGCAGGACTATTGATCACTGCAGAAGATAGGAGCCTGGTAGGACCAACATTATGTCTTACCCAGCATGGCTATTTTGGGAACTGAAGATGATTTGAGCTTCACTCACCTATTCTTGATGTGCACTTAAATATAATCACAAATAGCTCTGAAATGGCTTCAGCCACTTAACTACCTGAAGGTGAATTTCATTAGACTCAGATGATCTGAAGGCATTCGAGTGCTTTAGGTATGCTTGCTAACTGGTTCATTCCCTATCCTTGCCTGAGATGTTATTTTTCCGATGCTGCCATTAGCATACTAGGCATTTGATTCTGCTGACCCATCAGTGAAGCAAAACAAACTTAAATATTTCTTTGTCTTACCACAAATATGGAGTGCTTTCACGTTATTCCACATCCTTTCCTATCAGCATGTCATTCTGTGGCTTGACCTGTCCCATGTTGTTGCTCCATGCTCAGCCATAAGCATATTTTTTCAATCATACTAACATTTGCTTAGTACAAATGTAACTACAATGCTCCTGGATCTGAGCTGTACATCCCACTATAACACGGCTGCACAGACTTACCAGCCTGGGAATCTTTGCACTCTGTTACCCCAACATGGGGAATAAGAACTATTAGCTCTTAAAGACTAAGCAGATCATCACCTAAATACCATTACAAATCTGTACATTTTAATCTTTCTCTGCCTCATTCCTTAGCTTTAAAAAAATCTGACCTTAGGTTTTGAAACAACAAAAAAAAAAGAGTCTAATTCGATGTATGTGCATCTCTCAGCATAGTGGAATCTCATCTTGGTGCATTTCTAGGGCCAAAGAAACAGAAGTCATGAGTTAAATGACTTTTCAGTGGAAAAATACATCTTTTTTGCTGCTACAGGTAAAAACACAGAAAGGGAGAATAGAAACAAGCTATAAAGACTGGGACACTTGAAGAACAATATTAAGAGAGAGAAAGATGATACTCAGGAAATAAAGCCATACAAAGAAATGAAACTGGGCCCAGGACTTGAAGTAACACCAGGACTCTGAACTCGCTTCTTTACAGGACATTAATGTCAAATGATGCACTACCTGTTTTTGTTCCCTCTGAGACTCTGAAGTCAGGTAAGTCATATCCAGTCCTGTGATCAAAGGCTGGAAATATCAGAAAACCTCAAAATATAGACGTTTGGATATGCTCATGAGCTGTATTTTTTTTTAAGGACTGTAGCAGAAGGATGAGTAAAAAGAATGAAAAAAATGGAAAATACGGAGAACAGATGAAATGGCTCCCTTGGCAGAAACAGATATGTGAAGAAGGCAGAGAAAGAAAGGTGATCTGAGTCTCATTTCTATAGACTATTTTGATATCATGCATCACCATGATGATCCAGACAGAGCAGAATAAACCTAATCCAACATGACTCTTACAAAGGAATTTCTTCCCCTTACACAGACCACCTCCATGAGACAGCATCCATACAGAATCATTTTGCAGATTAAAATAGTGGAGAGCAAGTGCAAGAAAATGCCGAAAGCTCCAAAAGCAAAATGGGAAAGAAAAAAAAGCAACTTCAATTGTTTTATCAAAATGGTAGGAAATGAGAGCAAAGCAGGAAAACAATTTAAAAAGGAGAAAATGTTAGAATGTATCACCGAATGAAAATAATTACAATTACTTTTTCGACCTGGCTCTGTCCAGACCACAAAGGAAAGGGCAACCCTTTGATAACATCAGTGCTATATTAGATGAGGGGAAAACTCTTTAGAATGGGTCATATTAAAGAAAGAAACAGAGCGTCAAGGTATATTTAGCATCTCTCTTGTATATTCTGCGTAGCTCAGCTTCCAGAAGGAGCATGAGAATGAATCCAGCACAACCGTCTATTTAGCAGTGACAGACTCAGCCCTGATTTTCAGGGAAGCTTGAGCAGTTACATGACCATAACTGTCTTGCATGATATGGGAGCATAACCTCTCCACCAGAAAATGAGAAAGATTGTCAAGGTCTTCTGTAAATCTACCTTTCTAAGGTCAGGCACACAAACAGGATATTTGCTACACTCCTGGCATCTGATTTATCCTATCTCAAGTCAGACTGTTGACCAAGAGTCAGACAGTTTCCCTGGGGATAAAGCATATGCTGTGTACCAAAGATCAGAGAAGCAACTGAAATCTTTGAAAGCTCTTCATAGTTCATATACAGCATTTCAGTGTCCTACTTTCTTTGGGAAAGAAAGATCACCAGTGTTTTAAAGAATTAAAGAACACTGACACTAAGTAGCCTTGGGTTATGTCTTGCACACCATCAGCCACTCCAATAGATTTACAACAACAATAATTCGGCGGAAAATTTGACCAATGTCTAAAATCAAGCTGTCATATTTCCATGGATGTTGGCCTGTTTACCCAAAAATGATAAAACAAATTCTACATTAAAAGGTTACACATTGGGAGGCTCACTACAAAACTAAACTAGACACATCTCAGGTCTAAATCTGGTCCTGCACATATTTTTATTTTAAAATGGGAGGAATCCCTTCTGAGAAATACCTTCACTGCATTCTTTTGACATAGATGTCCATATGAACATGAATATATACATATGTACATATACATATATGGTTGTATACTGATTCCAGTGTCTCAATCTGAGGGTCTTAAGTGCTTTTGACCATAAAAAAACCCGCAAAACACCAACTTGAAAAGTAGAAAATTTTCTTGAAACAATTACTGACAGATGGGTCACATTTGAACAAAGCTCCAATGAGCATAGCTGCAATGAGGTGCAACAAACACTACCAATTCATCCATCAGAAATGTTCCCAAGGTTAATAAAAAGAACAATAAAACTTACCTCCAGACATTTTATTTTGTTAGTAAAATCCTCATTATAATTCCTGTAATCATTTTCCCTCTTACTTGCATCTTCAGTGAGGGCTTTGACTTGCTTTTCAGACTGAAAAAGCTCTTTCTCAAGGCCTTCACTCTCATAATGGAAAGCAAAATGAAGGTCAGTGATTTCTGAAATACATAATGTCTACCTGGACCACGCAGAAATAAGCAATCAGAGCAAATTAGAGCAATATGCATTTAAAACACAACATCTTCTAAGATAAATAATTGCTTTAAAATTGTTATTAATAGGGGATAAGGTCAGATCACAGAATTGCAGAATGGTTGAGGTGGGAAGGGACCTCTGGAGGTCATCTTGTCCAACCCTGCCCCTGCAGGGCCACCTACAGCAAGTTGCTCAGGACCACTTCCAAATGGCTTTTGAATATCTCCAAGAATGGAGATATTTAGATCTTTAGATACTGTAGAACTTTAGACCTGGTATCATGTTTAATAGGTTACAAAGAACTGGCCCTTGGAGGTTACTTGCTTAGGTATCAGCTTACTCTGACTATGTAGAGCATGAACGTATCGTAACACTGGATGTAACGGGTTGTAATACCTGCTGTTTAACATACCTCCAGAAGTAGTTCAGCATGCCTTTTTTTGCCAGCCTCTACTCTTTCATTAACTTTCCTGTTTACATTCTCCTCCTCTGAGAGAAAGAGTTTTCTCTGCTTTGCTAAGTACAGTAGCTTCTATTGAAGTATTACTCTAGTGACAGACACACAAGCAGAAATGAATTGAAATTGGGAGAAAAACACAGAAGGGAGACAACATTATCAGAGGCACTGCAAGTCTAATTTAAGTGACTGGAAGACTCGAACATATATCCTGTAACTTCAGGACTACAACCAAAGTGGTTCAGATAGAAGTCTGGGATCCTGACAAAAACTAAGAGAGATGCATGAAAAGACATAAAAACCTTTTGAAGTGCCTCTCTGTTTGTACTGAACCTGGAGCGGGAGTCTTAAGTTGATGAGTCTCACTTAAGTCCCTCTGTTATGTGCCTAAAATTAGTTAGTTTAAGCCTGGACCAAATAATTTGGTTAATTTAGCTTAGCAATTTGGAAGGGACAAGACTTTATGTTTATAAACTCTTAAGGTTTGTAAACTATGAAAAGGACGAAAGACAACACTGATACAAAACCAAAAAGGCACTAGCTGTCTATGTGAAAATGCAGACTGGATGTCCAAAAAAACCAGTTCTTAGTCATCAAAAGAATAAGATTTTAGAATGACATCTTAATAAGAGTAAGGGAGGAAAGAAACAACGGCTTTTTGGATTGAGCATGATTATTTTTTGAAGACAAAATGATGATGTAATATTCAGAGGAGAACCAGACTGGACTAGGCGACCAAGAAATCTCCAGATCTCTTTGCATCTTACACGGCAGAACAACCAAATGAGAAGTCAGAGCTGCAGAGCTAGTCTGAAGTAGCTGAGCAGACAATGGGTTTATTTTGGAGAGTATCCCATCAACTGTAGGTGGCTAAGCACTTTCCTGAATCCACTTTTTTTCTTGCCAATAATAAAGACAAAGTAAAAAAAAAATCCCATCAGGGATCTTGCATACAAGGAGGCCATTCAGGGAAGGGAAAAAAAAAAAAAAACAAACTAAACACAACCCTATCAAGTACATGGGTCTTAATGCTGTGACAAGAAAGTATCTCCGTATTGGTGTAGAAAGATAGCACTTCAAGAACCAAACACACAAAACTGAGTTTAGACAAACAGCATGAACAGACCCCCAAGAGCTTCAGTTGAAATCCAGCAGTTGTTGAGAAACTCAAAACTAGCAGGAAAGATTTATATCACTCCAACTCCAGCTACGATCATTCACTTAGATTTATCCAACTCAAGGCTTTTCCCATAGGTACCTCACACCCCAGTGGGTAGACGTGTGTGTATATGAAGAGTGATTCAAACTACTTCATGGCAGATGTTCTGAATACAGATAAAATAACCCTTAGTCTTTTTGTGACCTTTGTGCAATGTGCTCATTACCATTGTCTGTAAAAGTTTCCTAAAAAGACAGATTCAGTAGAAGACAGTGCTTGACTAATGAAAAATCCTTAAGTCCAAGAAAGAAAGATGAAACACCTGAAAACGTAAGGATATCTCATTCTGTTAAAGGATTTATCTATATCACAGCAGGAAGCCCCCTGTCCTGATTTTGAAAGGTGCTCAGCACACAAAGCTCCCATGCTTCCTAGTTGGAGCTGTGGGTGCTTGATACTACAGGGAACTGACACATTTTTCTCTCATTGAATTAAACAGCAAAGCTCTCATGGACCTCAAAGGTGCAGGATCAGCTACCAATGAACATTAATTGAAATTAATTAAAATAAATAAACAAATAAACACCACCCACTCCCAGTTTTACAGTTTACATAAGTGTCCATATCCTGGGGAAATCCCAAATACCTTATAAAATACAGTAGAACATTTAGTGTCGTAATGATTAAAAGCCACTCTTGCAGTAAGTTCAGTGGTTCTCACCACTTGGCAGTATATCAATAATATTCAAATGAAACCATGGATATACTTGAGGACATGCCCTTTTATTTGCCATTATATCACTGAATATTTACATATTAAGGCTTTGGTTTTGTATCTCTGATAGAATAGCTCCAACAAGATGCAGTAATTCATTAATTTGCTGCTTTCTTTTAAAGATAGAATGCACACTTTCTAGTTTATCCTACCTCATCTTATTTTCTGTCTTCGAATCTTGCTTTAGAGATGCCAGCTCTTCTGCATAGCTCTTCTTGATATTTCTGGGAGCAAAAAAGATAAACTTTCAGAAATAATGCTGAAGATTCTGACAGTGCTTACACTATGTTAAAATTTTCGTAGAGTTTTTCAAAATTTCCTTCCCACCAACCAGCAGGCTAAGCACTTACACTAGTTGGAGAGAGACAATATGGTACCTGTGGGTCACATCTTAAAAACCTACACATATTATAGTGTTCAACCACAGTTATGTGTTAACACATTGTTGTTTCTCTGGTTGGAAACATCAATTTAAAATTAAGAGGCTCTTGTTAGGAACCAAGGCAAATCCAGGAGTATTTTTTTCAAGCCAGAAACAATAAACAAATGCAAAATACAAGAACAGATGTTCTAGTAATGAACAATTACTCTAATGTATTAGTAGCAAGGACAATGAAAGAGTATTTTCAGAAGTAAGACTTCTGGCCAGATGGACAAATCAATTTATTTTAATTTCTTAGTATATATTTTCTAGTGTATCATGTGTGGTAAATATTAAAATGCATAAACTTTATATGTATTCAACACATGCTAGGAGACTTCAATACAATAAAAAAGGTTGGTAGTACGAAACCAGCCATTGTCACTCCTTCAAGACACAAAGGTCGTGGGAAGCACCCACTCCAAACCCCATGAGGATTGACAAAGAGGTAGTATGGGGCTTTCTTCCAAAGGTTTTATTGTTCCAAATGCAAAGCTAAATGTGTCAAGCCAACACTGTAAGACATTTTAATAGTAGCAGAATGTGTCCGAAATTATTCTTACATAACCCTGAAAAATCACACTATTTCTATTCTGTACTTTCCAAAACTATGTTCGCTGTTGTCAAGTCGGTGGGGTTCCCAGTTCAGTGGGTTTAATGAACTGAAGATTGCCCTCTTTGAATGAAACCTGACAAACGTCATTTGAAATTGCTCATTAAAAAAGAAACAGTCAGTCAATCTTGTAAGGCAACTGGTGAGATTCTGAACACATTGCCTATTACTTTTAGAAAAAAATAAAAATTAACAAGAGATCTTAATTTTGATTTCCAGTTTGATGGCCCTGTTAAAGTGATTGGGAGGTCTATGTGATGTACACTTAAATGAAATTATTTTTGATTTGATGTAGAGGAATGTTGTGAAGCCAGTGAAAATTCACAGAACAAGATAATTATGTACAAACATAAAATAAAAACCTAGGAAAGTACAGGGACAGGGACTGGGGAAAGGGGATTTTTCAATCAGTTTTTCTAAGAGGTCAGAGCTGCAATGCATTTTGCACAGTTCCATGTAGTCTAGTTTAAAATTCTGAAATTAAGAGCTGATTGACTCTGGGAGAAAGCCCTTACAACCCTTTCCTTTACTATTATTAGTGTAGGTATCCAATTACTGTCAAGATACTATGCGATGATTATTTCACCTCATTGTGTTGTTAACTTAGTTTTATACTGTAGACTCTATTGCACTTCATTACAAGTTCTTGTCCTCTTCAGCTGTGCATGGCTACTTCCTTTTTAGCGGTGTATGGATACCTCATGGTCTTATTTTTTGCATCCCATGCATTTGGATGGTGACAATATCTCCTTTGTCAGGAAAAATGCAGACACTGACCCTATCAAGATAGAAATGTACTTCTTTTCCTGCAAAGCAGAATAAATGTATTGTATGTTTTCTTATTCTGTATGTAAAGGGAGGTGAGCAATTATTTTCTTACTTTTTAGTTGTAACTATAACCATAAGTAGGGCAATTCCATATTAACAAAACGTTCCTCAGGAGGATTTAGCTAACAGGAAGCCCCTAGGAGCACAGCCTCTTCAGTGCCACGCTGTGAAAACGTTGCACGCAAGTAGCACAACTGGTGTCACTCAAAACACAGAGTATGTGCAAATATTTGGCTCTGCTAGGTTTGGGGGACATAAGATTAATTGGCTGAACCTTTTTACTTTCTCTTGCAAAGGATGACACTCCAGCAAAGACAAAAAGAAAAGCTCTTCTTTATGTCAGGATTACACTTCTTACATGACAATTTGATTATTAGTGTACAACATAAGGCCTTGATCTCCTGATTCTCTAGCAAATAGGTGAACTGGGTCCAATCCAGGATATCTGGGGTCAATACACACATGCCTGCCCTCACCTATGGCAGCAAAATTCCATCTCTCTTCCACCAACTACAGGCTAACAGAGAGCTGCAGTGCTTTGGCCACACTCCTCCCAGCCATACCCCACTGCACAGGGCACAGGACATCTGTTCTGCTTAGACCACACAAGCCAACGGTTTCTTTTCCAGAGCACTTCTGTGCAGAGGGAAAATCTGTGCTTACTTAGACTTGAGTAAAAGGAGTTTTTCTCAGATACCACCATAAAAGGGTAGTGGCTTGGTCCAAGACTTGGTACGACAGTACGGAGTTCACAGTCACAACTGTGAAGTTTTACATTCTGCACTGCTTCAGTATCCTTCATTATTTGTGTGTTCATTGCTTGGTGATAAGAAACTGCAGATTAAATTAGGGTAACTGGCAGCTAACCTCTTTGTTGTAGGAAGTTTCATATCAGCCTATTAGTATGGTTTATAAAGCCATTTAACTTCCCTATTGAATGTCACATTTCAGAACCTCTTAAACTAGTTGAACGGAGTAAACAGTACGGAGAGCATTTACTATTGTCAATATTGAAAGATTACATACAATAGGCTGTCTTTAAGATTTTCAATTTATTTCTCTAGGTTTTTCTTTTCCATCATATGATTTGCCAGAAATTCAAACTTTTCATCCAACAAAACAGATAATTTCCCCAATCTACCAGAAGAAAAAAAAGAAATTAGATACTTTGTCAGAAACATGATCTATGTAGCAAGAAAAGCTTTAGTCATAAAACCACAAACCTAAAAAATCTGCATTCAAAAGCTGACAAGTAATACCTGCTCTGCCACCATCTCGTCCCTTTTTATAGCCCAGTGTTGTTGTTCTAGTACTTGTTCATACTTCTGGTGTGCAGCTTTATTTTCTAATTTAAGTTCTTTATTCAGGCATTGAGCATTGTGCAGATATTCCTTAGTCTAGAAATAAGGACCTCAGATGTTATCTTCTTATTATTTCTGTCTCTGTTTTACCTAATGATATCAAAAAAATCTTAGAGAACTTCACAACGAATCAAGATTCACAGCATATATGTGATTAACTCATATGGATATTGCATCAGATCACATTTCTGGATCTTCATTTCCATGGCCTCATTCAAAGCAACCACTCTGAAACAGCCTGCAAGCTGCGTGCTGCTCCGAGACACATGGTACCTTGTTCCAGCTGTAGGTAGTGACTTCCACTGTGTGGACTACAAAGAGCGATAAAGTGAAAATGGGGAAGGTTTGACAACGAAGGAACACTAGGATGGTGGGCGTGTAGTATCAAGATGGTGGGAAGCAGGAGTCATGGGTCCTGGCTGAATGAGGCAAAGGTGGGAAGACGGAAAAGAAAAAGGAAATAGGAAGCTGATGATTGGTGTCCTGGCTTTTCATGGTAGGAATCCAGTAGAGTAGCAGGTGGAATGGCCATGGGAAGGGGATAATGTGGCTCCCACCTAGTGCTACCTATGTCAGTACGGTGGAGTTTTTAATGGACCAACATCTTGTTTGATATGTACACCTCTGGAGAAGAGGTTACGAACATAGGAAACCAACCCCTGATAGATGTGTGTAGTCTACATAACAATAATAATCTCGGGCAGTTGGCGTTCCTTCACAGGTTCAGCGTTCCTGCACAGGTTCAGAAGATGGAGTGCTACCACTAGTTAGATTTTCCCCACATGCAGTGAAAGTTAATAATAAAGTTAAAAAGCATGGAGCAAGTCAGTAAGAATGACTATAAAAACTGCATGCTCAACTTTCCAGACCAGGAGTCCAACATCATCCGTGTAACAAATCTCCCCACAATCCTCCTACATAGATCTGTCTGCCCCATTCTCTTATTGCACGTATACTCCCTCCCAAATCAACATTGTAATCCCATTAGCCTCTATTCCTTTGCACCCCAGCACACAAAACCTACACTCTCACGGTCACCCCACCTCTCAGTGCTCCTTAAGTCTTTCAGCATCAGCCCATGGCCTCAGTTGAAGTGCAGCTCTTGCCCCTACCTCCAGCACAAACTCCAAAGCCCAAGTAGAGTAGGAGGTAGAGGCCACATGTCCTGCAAACGTTTGTGCCCCTTTTCCCTCCTCGCACTCATGAAGCACAGAGGCACAGGCAAATCAAAGGACCTAAAGCACCTCACATGTCGCACTTTATGCAGGCCTGTTCTAGTTGAGTGTTTCAAAAAGACAAGGTCTAGTGAAAACTTTCAGCCAGAATAAAATTGCATCTCTTACCTTTTCAAGTTCCTTATTTAAATCTTCCTTTTCTTGGGCAATTTTTGATTGTAAAAGAAGTAACTCAGAATCAAGCTGAATCCTATTGAAGGAAGCCATATGTAGACATATATTTAGGAGGCTATTAACAAAAAATATTTTAAAAATTAACAAAAAATTATGCATTCTTATTCTCAGGCTCCTTATGTGAACGTAAGCTATGTCTACATACATTTGAGCTCTATTCCATTCAGGTATCTTTATTCGTTACTTCCCTCTAAAATTTCTGATAAGAATAAAACCTGGAAAGAAGGTAAGGACATACAGAACTAGTAGGCTTTCTACTGCAAGGTCTTAAAATACAAGCCAAGGAAGGCTTGAGGGAAGAGGTAATATTTTCAATAGACAAACTGATAGAAAAAGTACACAAGGAGAAAGCAGACAGGCTTTCAGGTAGGTAAGTCCTACCAGCAACAGGTCTACAGGTTAAAATGGGAAAGTTTGAGCACAGATTTATACTGCTTCCTTGGATGAACATTGTGCATTTGTTTGTTTTGCAGGATGCAGTGAGAAGAACAAGGGATACCCACTTCCTTTTTCTATCTTCTATACAAACAGGAGTCATGCAAGGAGCATGAGCTTACCTAAAGAAGTGTTAGAAGAAAGAAATCTGGTACAGAGGAGGAGCGGATGTCAAACAGAAGAAAGAGGAATAGAAAACCCCAGCGTCCTGGTGGTCTTACAGCGAACAAGTACAGAACCAGAAATACATATTGACCAGGCTTCAAGAGCATATGACAAACATTGTGAAGGAAAAAATGCATTGACCAGATCTTTTCTTTAACTCAACCGCCTAACTCATCTGTTACATCAAATAGTAGAATAAATTATGAAGGACAAATAGTCTAAAACAAATAAAGACACTCACAACACTGAGCAGCTATAAAAATACAGTACAAAAAGAACAGGAATACAATGCTTCAGTTACACTCAGGCTATGAAATCCACTGTAGCCCACAGCTCTGTGGTCATCAACAGATCATAACTGTTTGGACCCTTGAATCATGAGTATGGTCAACTTCCCTAGCATAAATATTTCTACTGAAGTTAATACTCAGGAGAGTAAAGATAAGCAATTTATAACTGCCTACAGGATCGAGGGCCACAGCCGGATGCTGGCTGCTGCTCATTTTTACAGTAATTACATCGTTAATTAATGGTAACATTCATTTCATGAAGACATTAATGAATTGGTTCTGCCATCAAGAAAAATAGTAGAGTTCTAGCAATAATCTTACCCAAGTTTCCAAGAAATTGTATTTTCTTCTTTGTAGGAATTCTTAGCTCAGCTTGCACAGGGAAATGGGATCAAACACGAAGTTTGAATCACCAGGAAGACTCTCTTTTTTTTTTCCCCCCATCGCTTTGGTCATACAACCCTTCAGAAGGCCTATGGCAGAGTCAGAAGAGAAGCGGCTATGGAGCTAATCTGGATAATGCTACATAGAGGATCTCCACGTTGAGCTCCATGGGTGTAACGTAGACGAGCCCATAGGATGATACTGAGATTATTTTGCTTATTCACATAATCTGTGATGCTTTACATCTCAGGTAACATACAGAAGAAGAAATGTCTGTGCCATAGCAAATGTTAGTATTCCAGCTGATAGGATGATCATAGCATACACAGGGAGTAACAACTGACTTTCCTACCATGCATATTTTTAGAATAACAGTATAGCTGTAGTCCAAAGGGCACTTTTGTGAATATTTGTTCCCTGATAGCTAATTTAGATTAACTCCAGCTGTCCTCCAAGTCTTTACTGTATGCCCACTGAAGCCAATAGAAAGATTCCCATTACATAATTCACATACTTCATAGAATTTGGTTGGTTCCTCTTAAATATTGGGGGAAAATTCCCCTCAGAAAACACTGATGCAGGTTTAGCAAAAAAGTAAAATCAAATGGTCTAATAATTCTTACTTCTTTTCTGAGAGTGCCAGTATGTCTGTCTTTTTAAATTCAGGGGTTTTTTCCAGTTGCTTGCTTTTTTTTTCAGTTTTGCTATGAGAATTTCCTCATTAAATATAGCCTATAAAAAACACAATGGACTATGTCAAAACATAGGAGATTTCCAAAACAGCAGATAATGAATCCCTTCACTGCCACAGGTTTGTTTTTTTTTTCTTTTTTTAAGATTTCATAACATCTGTATGAGACACTACTGTTTTCTAGCCACTCTGAGAATTCACAGTCAAAATTACTACAGCCTGTAAAGAAAGAATACTGAGGAAGCAGTGGTTAAGGCTATATTTATTGTATTTAGTCACTGAAAGAGTTAAAAATTTAATCAATGTGAGTTGGTAATGAAAAGAAATTTTAAAAATTAACCTGTGGAATCTGTCATTTAAGGGAACCTCACTGCAGAGTTAACTCAGGTATGATTCTGGAATTTTTACTAACATGATACTCATTCAGACAGAAAGGACTTTTACTGGGAAGGCAGCAGTGCTTCTAACAGAAGTTGGCAAGACTAGGGCAGAAAATGATGTTTTACATCTCAGTTTGGCTCAACTCATGACACAAGTATTAGTTTTGCAGTATGGTTGCTTTCAGTAGTGCTGAGGTAACTCAGCAGATGTTAAACTGCATGCACATAGTTTGAATTAACTCTGCAAGGAATCATAAAAGGAAAGAAGACACTGATCTTTCCTTACTCTTCTCTAAGTTATCCCTGCAAAAAGGGAAAAGCAGTTCTAGAGTAGGCAGGGTTGAACTGGAAGCCAATATTAAATAGGTGGCAGACAGAGAAAGCCTGGTTGTCTTTTAGCCGCATTAGCTTTGACTTTCCAAATCCTGAGCCTCCTTAAAATTGTTGTGTCCACTAGTGTGGAGATACAGTGCTGAATGCATTTCCAGGCAGCTGAGCATAATATAGTCTCCTTGCTTATTTTAGTTCCTACAACACTTTTCTAGTACAAACTCTTTCATACTATCTGAACAGAGTCATCTTTTCTAAATTTCTTCCTATTCCTTCCCCTTATATCATAGTTTGCATCCACTAAATATCTGGTGATTATAATTTCTCTTTTTCAGCTAGTCCTCCAACTAGGTCCACCAGAGGCATGTGCAGGACTGGGATCCAAGTCATCCTCCCTCTGACTTTTTTTTAATATTCCTTATAACAACGTCCTGATAAATAGATTGACCAGCACACGGTAGCCAACTGTTTCATTAAGCTGGTAAAAACAGTCTACATGGACCTTCTATTTTTGAAAGTGACTTTATAACTGAGTAACTAACAGTTAATAATGTCATTCAGTTAGACTTCATGCAAGCTTATTTTTCTTCTTAAAAGGTAGGGACTGCATTTCTCTGTAAATTCCCCTCACTTTGACCAATTATGAAATTGAATTTTGATCTTTGCACTAATGAACCAAAACAATTTTGTATATAACTTAACGTTGAATTCAGACTTATCAAATGCTGTAGGTCCAAAAATTTTATATTCAAGTTTTCAAATTCATGCTTTTTCTTGGAAGTTTTTGTCTCCTGAGTATCAAGGATTTTTTTTCCATTTCTCTCTTCTACATTAAAAATAATACAATTAATTGAGCAATGTACTGTGCATTGTTTAAAAATTTATATTAAAACATCTGAAGCCTTCCAAAATTAAAAGGGCACAAAATTTACACTGGAAGAAAATAATTTTCTGCAAAAGCCACACCTATATACCAAATGAACAAAATTCTATAAGAAAAAGAAACCATAATTAATTAATATAACATGCAAATTAGGACCTGATCTGTCAAGATTTCATGTGATTTTATTCCAGTGTAGGAACTTGATTATACCATATTTTCTACTAGAAAGTTTTGTTTTAATCTGATCATCTGTTTTAACGTTCTTGTTCAGAAAGAATATCAAATATACACAACTGAAAGTAGGGCAGAATATAAAAACCAGTAAAACCTTATCTTCGAGCTCGCTGGGAAATATAGATACCTTTATTTTAAGTAGTTTGCCTGGAGGGGTTGAATTCTCAGTACATGATTATTTGTCCCACAGTCAGCAAGAAGCACCAATACAGACATGACATTCTGAAATGTGCTGCTAGAAAACAAATTTCATATACCATTCAGTTTTGATGTGTGCATGTTTGTGTCTGTGTATATATATCTGTATACACACCACACACACATAAGCACATGTATACAGAAGTCAAAACAGCATGTGTCCACCCAATGTCAAGAGAGTCACTTTTCTGTTTGTGCCGCTGTGCAGACATATGTTAGCGCCATATGAGAAAGCAAACTACAACATCTGGAATAATTTCTAATGTCTGTAAAACCGTGGAGTACATTTCAAAATCTTTACCTTTTTGTCACATTCTTCTTTCTCAAGTTTACTCATTTTTTCAGCTATTTTTTCTTTCAATTCTGTTAATGCTGGTTTTGCCCTGATTACTTTTCTTTCTGTATCTCTCGTTTTATCACAAGTTTCAATTAAGAGAATATTTATGTCAACCTTCATTGCCATCCTTTCATTCAGCAAGTCTACTCTTTATACTGTGTCCGCAAGTATTCTTGTTCCTCACTGGAAAAAAAAAAATAATCGATGAAATTATATTTCCTACCATTTATTCAGATCAAAGACTTTGTTCAGATGGTCGTTGAAATGAATTCTTGCCTATCCATACGTTAGCAACCCAGTCTATTATAGCACTATACATACTATAAAGCATGACATGCAGCGGTAACTGTGATGAAGACCATCTAAGACCTTGCATTCCAATGAAATGGCTTTCAGTTATTTGTATTATAACTTTTTCAAAGTTTTACTGATGTGATTATTTTCTACAAGTTTCATTAAAAATGGAAGGGCTACTTGCAAACATTGACAGAACAAAGGTGGCAGCTTCCCCCAAGAAAACGTGTTGTGACTTATTTTTAAACAGTTCTAGCAGCATGGCAGAAGGTGACGGTAACATAAAATCTGGTAGGGAGGAAACAAACATCCCCCAAGTCTCTGTATCCTGTTGGGGTAACTCTTGAAGAGAAAGATGGATCTTTAGCACAGTTACTGATTCAGAGTCCCCTCCACAGTTCTTTTTCGAACTGAAAACTATTATTTTTGTCTGTATTAGTTCCTTAACATTAATTGTTGAAAGAGAAAAGTCTATCTGCTAGTGTAAGAAGCAAGGCTGCAGACAGTTTTCCCTAAGCAAGCTTATCAGGGCTACAGAGGGCAGGCAGCAGCCAGCAGGCTCTGCTGTTCAAGAAACAAAATCTTAAAAATCAGGCTTGCTGCTGCAGCAAAGAGTTGCCTAGGAACATCTGCGGCTAGCTGCAGGGGTGACGGCCAAGCACTACTCACCATGTTTTGATAACATTTCAGTTCTCCTTAATCATCTCGCCAGTATGGTTTTCCTTATTCGAGTGAATACATACCACAATGCAGCATTCTGTCTTTCACGAAGGGTTTGCTTCTCATCCAGTAATTCAATTTCATAAGCAAGGCTTTCCAACGTAGACTGCAGCTGATGGATCTTAGCAGCACTAGATTCACATGCAGCAGTAACAAGAGCTAGAAAGTAAATACAAAACATGCAGAAGCCTCTTAGGTATAAAAAGGTATGTACAAGATAATGCATTAAGGGATTGATCCATAATCTTTAATTCACTGCTATTGGTACTGTCACCTGGCAAGGGATAGCTGTGATTCTAAGGCACTAACATCCCTGAAATCACATGTTATTTCAGTTGTTTAGTCTTACCACATTTTCCCTGAGTCATATGCATTTATCGGTGAGAAGCAGCCTGCTGTTTTCTCACAGAACAATTGCTCTTTTACATCCTATACGTCTAAGAAATTCCCTAGATGTATTATGAACTGATAAAAATTATTCTGTTCCCCCCCCCAAAAAAAAAATCTTCTGCACAACCAGCTCTGGCAGCCAGGGATGAAGAGCAGGATCACCTGGCTTGAAATTCAATAGCATTTCTCCCAGAAGAGCCACTGCTGTGTGGAAATGAAAAGCCTGCATGAAGAGGCACTGTGGTTAAAGCTCCTCTGGGTAGGGGCATTGTACTACAGCATCTTTTCGGCCTCTGAGATAACAGTTACATTAGTGTACATCCACCCACGCAAAAAACACTTAGGCAGTGCAGAATGGGAGCAGCTAGTATAAACAACCGACTAACTGCATAGCAACCACGTGTTATAGGCAGAGAGAAGGTGAGGGAGGAGGAAACTTGCTATAAGAAAGAATCAACAAACACAGAATGTAGATTGAGGAAGAAAAAAACCCAAACAAAAAAAAAAAACAACACAAGAAAAGCTCTGGTTGCTGTTTCATGAGGAACTTAAAGCTGATCCAACTCCATAGTACTCCAAAAGGAGCAGTCCTGCTCTCCCTGGCCACCCTGCCACTTTGCCGTCCCTCCTCCTCTGCCACCACTAATAATCATGCAGCCTCATGGTTAGCCAGATAAAAAAAACTCCAACTCCTTTGCTTCTCCCATTAAGAAGAAATCCTAACATTCATCTAGATCAACTCCCTGATCACTTTGCTTTGTGACTACAGTGCAAATAGAAGAGTGATAGCAGAATATGCCTTGGGCATCTTAAAAGTCAAGCCGTACCTGAGAAATAAAGAGAAACAGAGCTCAAACTTTATTTTCATCTCAATACCTATATTTGAGCTAAGGCTTTAGCCTCCCTTCATAGCCAGTAGATAGAAAGAGGCACTTCCAGCTCATGATTCTTCTGACTTGCTTTAAACATCTATTCTAGGGTGAGATGAATCATGCCTAGAAGTGCCTCTTTCTCCTCACTTCTAAAAGAAACAGTTGATAAGCATTTGGTCAGATGAACTCCACTCAAAACTAATGTCACATCAGCTAAGCATTGTTATCCCTACTTCACAAGGAGGGAACTTGCAGCACAGAGCACTCAAGTGCTCCATCTCAAGTATTAGAGAAAGGCTGTGGTACAGCTGGGATTAGAACTGAATGCTGCAGTTCTCCAGTCTTGTGCATGGTCTTCAGTGGATATCTCTCACTTACAGTCTTATGTGAGAGAATAATCCTTCACAGAATCATACATCAGCAAACACCTATCTTCTTTCATTAGTAAGTTATTATTGAAAATGTTCACTTTTAGCAGTTAGATTTATTTTATAGAATACTCCAATTTGTTTAAGTGCATTGAAAATTCAATTAGCTTGTTTTTTCAGAGCTGGTTAACTCAGTCCTACCTGTCATCTCTGCAATAATCTCTCCTGGAAAATTCTGCATTCTGAAGCCAAGATTGCTGGTTTTTATAGTCTCCTCTTCTAGGCATTCAAGGGTTCACCTTCGAATTTCTTCCTGACAATCAAAAAACCCACAAGTGAGAACCAAGTAACACAACAGATGAAAAAGCACTTCTTCCTTGCAAAACTATTTTATTTTTTTTTATTTAGTTGATACTGGATATTTTCCATGCCTAGATATATCATTCCCCTTGCTCGTACTTGCTTTCTTTCTGCCTTTCTTTCACTCTTCAAAAATAACAAGTGCCTTGTTTTACAGGTAGCTGAACAAACCTATGTATCCCCAGGAACTGTTGGCTTCTGAGTGTTAACGATCTTCAGGAAGCTGTTACCTACATCTCTGCTACAAAAGCTGTGCTGGCAGGGAAGGTCTTACCTGTCACCTTCTGCCATTGTGCGTGAAAGGTGTTATTTAAGCAACAGAAGAGCCTCATTTCGCTGTGGCCTGAAGCTATACCGAAGAAGAGGAACTCTAGCTGGCCTTGAGACACACTAGAAAGTCATCATCTGGGTCATGGTTAATGATATGAGAAGGGTCGCTTTTAGCGTGATGGTGGAGCAAGAGAAAACAGGCTGAACTGATTGTGGGAGAAGCACCCAAACAACTGAATCCCCAAATTTGTACGACTGAGAATTGTAGGTGGGTTGATAAAGCTTCGCGTGTCTCTGAAAAGAAATCAGTTCTTAAATGGACGTTGACTTTGGCATCACAACTTATGCATAAAACCAATCCCATCTTTCTCCTTCAGTTTTGCTAGCAGTTACAATCATCAGCTGAGACACTGTGGGAAGAAAAAATACTGTTGAATTTTACTGTCTACAGAACAAATTCTATCTGAACGCATATAAATTACTCCCATTTCCCTGGGAAGATGAAATATTTAGAGGTGTAAAATAAATGTGTAAAAGGTTTTAATTTCATATGAGTTACATTCTCAATTAGCTGAAGCAGTAAAAAAGAAAACAGCTTTATGATTTCAGCACATTACATAAAACACTCATCTGATAGACTAATGCAGAGCTGGTCTGAAATAGATGATTTAGAGGCCTACTGAAGGAGAAAGGAAAGTTTTAAAAGATTTACACCTACCTAGACAAATACATTATGGAGATACTTTTAACATACCTTCTGTTTGAAGCCATTCTGCCTCTAATGGCTTCAGAGGTCTTACAGCAAAAGTTAGCTACCTATGAACAGCCATCCTCAGCTCATAATTGCTGTAAGGTTTCTTATCACATACAATCAAGACAATTGTTAAAAAAAAAATCCCTTTGCACCTAGTCATTGGGCAAACCACCTACCTGCCGAACTCTGTACCACCTGTGGAACGCACTAACATTAATGGGTGTATCCTCACAGCAGCCCTGAGAGGGAAGCATTGTTTTTCTCCCTTGCACCAACAGTGTTAAGGCCCTTATGATGTAAAAAGCTCTACACAGTAGACCTTTGCCTTCCAGTGATTTCTGTGGTGCTCCTACTGTTGGTTCAGCGCTTACACTTGCACAAAAGCAAGCTATGAAGGCACAATATAGTTGGGAACGAAACTTCAACCCTGCATCCCAATTTACTCTGCTGAGCATAATACCCTTCTTTTTACTTCAACAGGAGTCTGGGCATGCCTCAATTCTCACTAGCCCCTAGTGTAAATGGCATCAACTGTTCTCCCATCAAAACCCCAGCAGGTGAACTAAGGCTTGGATCAGCTGTGTGATCTGTACTAGCCAGGTTGGTTTGTTCTATTATAGCCAAACTTCTGCAGGCAGCAAAGTGCATGCAAGCATCCACCAACTTCACTCCAAACTGGCTCCCTCTCTTAAGGTAGAATATAACTCACACAAGAGAACATTTCTAATAATACAACCATAAAAGATTAATTGCATGGTTACCAACTAACTCT
>NW_009633998.1:31313-32548 GCF_000690535.1 Cariama cristata
ATATTATATTTTTCTTACCATTTCTTAATAGCAGCAATGGTATCTTCAAGA
Organism: Cariama cristata; assembly: GCF_000690535.1. Classification (NCBI taxonomy): domain Eukaryota; kingdom Metazoa; phylum Chordata; class Aves; order Cariamiformes; family Cariamidae; genus Cariama; species Cariama cristata. The sequence goes on from NW_009633998.1 coordinate 31,365, forward strand.
CACTGCACAATTTCCCCACTGAATGCAGAGTCTTCATTTTTCAAGTGTTTTTCTAAATGAGAAATACAGTGAAATTAGAACGTATAGTTTTTAAGCTTCAAATATTGCTCTACTGCTCAACAAGAATTATTCTGAAACAGAATGATTTATTTTTTAATTATTTGCTAAATCTGTTTTCCCTTGTTCTAAAGTAGGTCAGTATCTTTCACACTCCTCCTGGTGCACAGAAAAGACAGATGCATAAGTGGCATATGAAGTCCACAGGACCTGGTAAAATTTTCAATCACAAAATGCTTCCAACTTAAATTCTGCAGAATTAATCTTTTAAAAGAGTCATTCAGAGAAGTTTACAGAGGTTATTAAACTAAAGTAAAAGCTGTGGATCAAAATAATTTCCATGTAAGCAGGGTGTAGCTAATCTTTAGAATTTTTCCAAGCAGTCATGGCTTCTTTATGTCTCTTTCCAATGAAAATACTAATCCGGATTCATCAAAGCCTGAAGTGAGATTTACGTTACTCTAAAAGCTACTCTTTGTATTGTTAAATTTAATTTAGTTTGAGCTGGAATAATTATTGCATGGGATTTGAATTCATCCAAAATATTATTGTACCTGTTACAGTGGCATGAAATTTTTTTATACCCTGATTTTGAAACAGAGACTAAATCCTTATAGAAGGAGGAAAAAGAAAATTCATAATCCAAGCATAAATGAATTGTAGTGAAGACAAGGCACTCAGCCAGCTGAAATAAGAGCTCTGTTTTTAATTTGACCTACTAACTTGTTTGAAAATCAGCAGCTGTTTCACTAGGATCTTTATCTGGAGTTGGTGGGAACAAAGGCCAGGAGCAGCCACTACCTCTGCCCTACCTGCCCATCTTCAGGCCTGATGATGATCACCTACCAGTATGGCATTTTCTGCAAACTATCAGCAGGAGAGATGTCAGAAAACAAACCTATATATGCAGCAAACAGTAGAGTGGGTGGCGTAAAAGCAGAATTTGCCCCAGTTTCACCAATTAGTAGTAATTCCAGACAATTCTTTCTAATGATAGCAGTCTGGAATCACAGTCTTTCTACCACCTTGAAAGCAACAGAACTATGAGCTATTTTCCTCAGAAACATAACAAAATTTAAGGCATATTGTGTATAAATGAAAATCCACGTTAAAATCTAATTTAAGTT
>NW_009633999.1:0-21952 GCF_000690535.1 Cariama cristata
CATTACCCTAAAACCTTTAGGAGAGGAGGAGGTGAGGGGGCAAGACGCCTTGCTCCCCTCTCTAACCCCCTCCCAGAGGCTGATGTGGCCTCACCGCAGGGCCAGACTCCAAACCAGAGGGACAGAGCTCAGCACAGACCCTCACGGGTGCACCCACCAGCTGGGGAGATGCCAGGCTGCTGCGACAGCAGCGGGGCCCATCAGGGTCCTGTCCAGCACCGCCTGTCCAGCATCGCCTGTCTGGCGCTGTGCACACCGCAACAGAGGGTGCTCCTGGCAAGCGAGTCCTGCTGGAGGCCAGGCCACAACGCCGGTGCTGGGAGGGCTTCCCCGGTGCTTTCCCTTTCCCTGCTCCCATCTGGGACCGTCCCTTGGCAGCCCAGCCCTGCTCCGGTCACCCCAGGGAGCAGAGACCACCGGAGCCGGCATCGCAAGAGGGAAGGGATGCACCCACCTGCCCCAGCCCCACCTTGCAAGGATGCGTTTGGAATTACCTGGGGTTTTATGAAACTCTTCTCTTTTGGAAACCCAGTGCTGCAGAAGTGCAACTTTCTGCTTGATTTACCCCGTCCCTTTGAGCACTGGCGTCTCGCGTCTCACCCCAGCGCGCGGGTGCTGGCCGCGCACTCCTTGGACTTTCTCGGAAATGAGCAACCCCCGGCAGAGTCCCCAACACCTCCAGTGCTTTGTTACGGCTTTTGCCAAGTGTTAAGTGTTGCTGTTGTCGTCATGGTGACGACTACATCTCATTTTGGTTTTAATTAAAACCTGCAGAAGTTTAAAGCCCGTGCTACAGTCTCACTGGGAGCATAGAGTAGCCAGATGCTCACAGTCAGATGACATTTTTTAGTTCTTCAGAAACAAAACCTGTTTTTTCACAGGGAGGTTTCCCAGAAAGCTGTTCAGCAACCAGGATGCCCCATCTGGCTCTGGGCTAATGCCGCTGTAACGCTGCCATCTCACCGAGTCCATTGGTAGGGCAAGGCTTGAATGTAAATCAAAAGTAAATCAAATCTAGCCTGCCTGGCACCTGTTATAGAGGCTACAAGAAAGCGGAGCTTCTGCTGCACCCATTCCCCCAGGGAGAAATATTTCGCAAAAAATACTCTTCCCAAATTCAGACTCTCCAAACCAGCTCTGGGTTAGGAAAAGTGCAAACATCAACCACCCAGCCATTCCAGGTGGAGAGGGGCACGGACTGCCACCATCGCCTCAGCCACAGCTGGAACCCAGGGGATCACCTCTGCAGATCCCTGGGCTTCCATTGATGCAGCAGGCCCCGTCCGCCCAGCTCCAGGCAGGATGCAGGATGTGTCCCATCCAGCCCGCCACAGGCAGCTTCATCCCTGCCCACCGCCCCAGGCCTCTCGGCTCTGCCCAGCTCCTTCCCTTCACCTCCTCCTTAGCCTCCGGCCTTGCCCAGAGAGCCCCTGGGGAAAGGCTTAGCCTTCCCCTAGCTTGCCCGCACAGATACCCTGCTCTCCCTAACCTGGCAGTTTAAAATATAAAGCCCAGTCCATGGCCTGGATGCACAAAGGGACTTTGAAGGACGGAAAAATGCAAGAGAGAGCCAGGGAGAGGAGAGGAGAGGAGAGGAGATGCAAAGGTCAGGCAGAGACTCCCTAGGACTTCTCTGACCCTCTCCTGAGGACACATGCCCTGCAATGCTGCTGAAGTTATTTAAGGTGCTGAATAAATGGCCATTATGAGTATGACTTCATGCCTGAGGTCAGAATATCCCGTACAGAACAAGACTTTGCCATAACTCTGTGCCCAGCTCGGCGTTAAAGGTGGATGCCCTTTGAGCGTCCGCTACCCAAGCGTACCGTTCTGCAGCTTCGCTGGTGAAGCACACGCTGAGACCAAAGAAACAGGTCCTTCTCAGTTTGTATGCAACCAAATCATCGACCACCAACTCTAAAGAGTTAAATGTTATTTTGCATTACAAGGAAGTGCAGTTTCTTATGTTTCTCAGTCCACTGAGATCGAGTACTTCCATGGGACAGTCTCTTTTGATTTGAAGCTGGCCAAATGCAAGTAATTGTAAACGGGCTGGGGATAAGCCTTGCTCCTGGGGGAGCTGCTGTCTGGAATCTCCATCTACAGCCTTTGCTGCAGGGAAAGGCAAGCATCAGCCACCCACAGCGAGCTGTCAGGGGCCCGTGTCGCTCCCCACATGGGAGACTGGATCTGGGAAACCTGGAAAGAGTGAAGCTTTAGTCTTTGAAGGTAAGATCTTTGTACCTCTTCAATTCCCACAGTAATCACTAAGCTTTTCTCAGCTCTGTGATGCGAGAGGCTAACAGCAACAACGTGAATCATCGGGAAACCAGGATAGGATTTTGGTCCTAACCCATCCATTGAAAAGCAGCCTAGGACTCATAATGCCACCAGCTGGGCCAGCACCCTTAGCCTTCTCCACGTCGCCACAGAACGTATACCATTGCAGGGTGGAAATAGCACAGACAAGGTTAAACAGCTTCTTCAAAAAGTCATCCCATGAGCTGATGCTAAAGAACGTGCCGGGGTTTCCCAGCACACCAATACCTTTGTCTTTCTACTTAGGAGATTTTAGGAATAGCTACCAAAAACCCATGAGGTTCAGAGTTCTATTTCCAACAATATTTTCTATCAAACACTTCAGAAGGTAAAGGTTTCTGTGAAAGGTTTAACACCATAAAATGCCCCAAGAAGGAAGTTTGTGCCCCGCAGCCTAATGCATGCAGGTCAGCTGGCAGCTAGGAGGGCAGCAGAAGCTCCTGGTTGAGGTGCTGTAGGTAAGGCCATACAACTAAAACATCAGCCACCTTTTATTTGTTGTTGGCCCATCTGTTGGTACCATGCCGTATCCCAGAGGGAATGCAGTGAGAGCTTCCCCCAGTACGAACAGATTTTTTAACAACCTGGAAAAAAAGCAGCTTGTGAAATTCAGCCTGTTCCCATTCCCTCTTACCTGAGAGGCGAAGCATGGTCAGAACCTCCTCAAGAGCTCGCTGGTTACAAACGCCATCGCTTCTGTAGTAGTCCTGAAAATACACAGCTCCTGAACTCTGCTGAGGTTTTTTTTCCTCAATACCTGAGAGTAACAAGTTCCACAGATGAAAGATACAGCCAGTCTGAGCTCCCCTCCTCATCCCCTACTCCTGGGACAGTTGTGTTCGTGGGACTGTTTGTTAGGAGCCTCCATTCCTCCCTTTTCACAGGGTGCTGGGAAGGACCTTCCCCATCCATCACTGTTCTTTTTCCAGCTCCAGCAATTCCTAGTTTAGCACGTGCAGTTCAAAGTTCTAGCATGAATGATTATTTATCTCCCTCTCCTTAGAACTGCTGTACTTGTTTGGGGTTTTTTTGTTTTTCCCCCCCTTTTTTGCTAATACCATTACTGTTTCTCTGTTGTATTCTACCAAAGGACAAAGTCTATGTGAGAAGAAAGAAAAGTCTGTGTAAGTCTACAGCTCTCTGGGCTTGCATCCCCTTCTAATCTGAGCAAACTCAGTGTCTGGTGTTTACCAGCACATGCAGGTGGTTCAGAAAAAAAAAGGAGAGGTCAGCAGGGACCTACATCAGCTGGAAGAAGAGGAATTGCCCAAATTCAGCAAAGCTGTGTCAGACCTAGCTCCAAACGCAGCACAGCCCAGGTGTTGTCAGGCCCCTTCTACACACATGGTACTGATCTCCTCATCCCCTGAGCAGCACCGCTGCAGCTCCCTCTCACCGTGAACTTCCTACTACAAGGAAATGTCTTGTTTGTGCTCCTGAAACAACAGGCTGGAGTCCTGACGGTGCGTTGTGCCCCCAGCGCATACCTGTGCAGTGCCTTCTGATTTACCAGATATCCCTTCTTTGTTTACATACGAGAAAAAAAAAGTCAATAAAAGCCATCAGTTTTCCCTTTCTTTAGACTTACTCTTCATATACTTCTCTGGCACCTAAAACAAGCACATCTAAATGTTAAATCCCAGATTTTATCTTTCCCATAGGGACAGACACATTTGGAATCCCAGAGGTAGCTACTTACAGCTATTTGAGCTCAGATGCTCCAGTGAGGTCAGCTTGCAAGTTCAGAGGTTTAGCCTCAAAAAAATGGTCAAGGCAGCTGTGATTTATTTATAACTGTGCAGATTCATCAGTCTAGAGACTGGTGCAATCTTCTCCTTTGCCTTTCCACTCAGCCAGGTGCTGCTGCTGGTGCATTAGACATGGTTTAGGACTCTTCTGTTGTTAAAGAAGCTGGCTATTCTTCCTGCTAACGCTAGGCCAAAGCCATTTATACGGAGCAATCCTGGTGGTTAATGAATTCAGAAGCAGTGGTGGAATCCCAGCAGAACATCCCTCCCTCCACCCCCTCAGAGGGTGGGACTCTCCACAGAGCCCAGGCAATTCCTTCCATGGCGGGTGAATGGCTCCATTTAAGAAAGAGTGGGTAGACCCTTCAATAGAAAGCCAGGAGGCATTTGTTTTGTAGTCAGAATTTTTATTTTCTTTATATCCAGGCTTATCATTGACATCTGAAAATAAAATCTTTCATTTACAAATAGGCTAGTGCAAATTAAAGATAATTTTGGACAAAAAAAAAAAAGACAGATTGCATGTAACAAAAAAGAAATGCATGTGTTAGGATGATCTTCCTGGAACAGCTGGCGGAGGTCGCCTAGGAAAAAGACAAAAAATAACCCAAAATTCACGGGGCGGGGGGGGAAGGGAGAAGAGATTTAAAACAAAAGGTCAAGATACAATAAAATGACTCATATACAAAATTATCTTAATAAAATGGGTTAAGAGAAAAAGGCACAGAACATGCAGATTAAGGAAAAGAGCAAGATTAGAATCAGCTGGCTATCAGCACAGCCTCGGCTTTCATCCTCATCGCTTCCCATCTGACTTGCTGGCGCCAGAGAAGTAGGACGATCACATCACAAGTGGGGAGGTCACTGGTCACACGCTTTCTAATTTTCTTGCAGCACATAATATCATCTGGAAGAGCTTTTCCCCAGCCAACCTTTAAATTTGCACCACTATCTGCTTCAAACACTGTTCCTGGAGTAGAGCTTTTTTGAGTGAGATTCTGGGGAAATGGGGCATGATCAAACAAGATGGCCTGTGGGCTGGATTGGGGTATTTGGAGGAGACATTGCTGGGAAAGGTTAAAAATGTGGGGGTTGGCAGTGCAATGGACCTACTGCCAACCCTAGCGGGAGAGACCCTTGGCAGCCGATGGCCCAGTGCAGCGGTCAGAGAAGAGCGGATGTTCCTCCTGTTACCCAACACAGAGCACTGACGTGTCACCAACCAACGTGCCGGGAACCAAACTCGTACAGGGGTACGTAACAAACTCCAGTGAGGTGGGACACGTGACACTGCTGGTTGCTGAGGGGGAGTGCACAGACTGCCTCAGGCGTAGCCACTAAAAACTATTAAAAAAACCCCAACCCTCCAAACGTTACAGCAAGCAAGGGAATACAATGCGGATGTTGCTGCTTTGTTCGTCCCACCTTTCGCTCCGCCTTTTCCCAAAACCTGTCTAAGGACCAATGTAGTGAGAGACGTCCTCTCCTGTAGGAATCTGTTGTGCTTCTTGTGCCATACAGACCATCTCCTCCAAGCACCAATTCCAGTTACTCGGCTCATACTCATCTGAAGGAGGAATTGAGTAATTGACATCTGCATGTTGCTACACAACCACTTTAGGGGGAAATCCCTTCCAGACATAACACGTACACATGCACATTTTTACTCCAGCTCCAGCTCTGGAGGGCTCAGTCTGGCCTTCTGCTCAGCTCTGAATCTCCCCAAAACCTGCTTTCCCCAGCAATGAAATGAATACCAGGTACTGCTTGAAAAGCATTCATCCATTTCCCAGCAAAACGTCTCTGCAGCACTCCAAGCCCCTTGCAGGGCAGCAGGCTGAATGCTTCCCATGGGTTACATCTCCCCGCTCGCCCCTTTTAATGACATCTCCAGTGACCTCAATGCAACACGCATCTCCGATAAATCCTCACTGCAGTCCCAACAGAGGCAGAGCGCGGCATGCTGAGATGACGGTGCGAGAGACAGAAGACCACTCACGTGCATCCAGAAAGTAAAAATAAAAGCCCATCAAGAGTTACAGTTTATTTCAGGTTCAAAAACGCAGCGTAACATTTTTACAGCAGGCGTATGTGATGCTCAGTAACAACCACGGTTTCGGGAATCGACTTGCTGTGCTCAAAGGTCAATACCAGGAACCATTTACAGATTATGAAACCAAAGGCAGATGTTTTGGCTCATATGAAGTAGGGCATTAACATACAGAGCAAAATTCAGAAGGAAATTAAGCATTTGCTTCTTACAAAAAGAAGTCATCGTTTACACCATCCTGGAAAAGTAAAGAGACAGGCAGTAAAGGAAATGGCCGGCAAGACGGGACAAATCATATATCAAGCAAGAGTGGAGGACTGTCTGGACGGGAGGAGCCATCGGTATCAGCTCGCCTGCAGACAAAGCAAGAGGAAAGACAGGCAGAGTAACGTTCATTTACACAAGGGAGCTGTTCTGCTAGAGCCCGGGGAGGAGGTTCGATGCCACAGCGGGAGGAACTGTGCCATAAGCACACGGAGAGGTTGGATGCCTCTCCGCTGTCACAGGTGCAAAATAGGTCTGCTTTCAATTCGGGAAGTTTGGACTATTTTAAGACAGAAAGACAGAACTAGCCAGTAATCTCAATACGCTGTATACAGGTTGTTAGTGTAGCTGTCTGCGATAAATATTTTCTATGTTATGGTTTAACACGAGATGCCATAACCTATAATGTATCTCCTTTAATATAATAAATAATCTACTTTTACGAGGCTCACTCAGAAAGTGCAACAAGATCAGCAATAAAATAAACACACATTAACTATGTACATAGGCCTTTTCATTGAACATACAATCTTTTTAATCCTAACACAAGATCCCTTGAGATGAAAGGCCGAGAGCTATTTACGGCATGCGCAAGCTCTTCAGCTGCTGGTCAGCCATGACGAGGTGGGGTGGAACATGTTTTCTAGGCAGAGACTGAAGCTTAGCCTAAATGCAATGCTAGATAAGCACCCTTCTGGAACTTAGCTACGTACATCATCCAGCTAATCACGCACCTCACGTAAGATCAGAAACCCTGATGTTGCTTCACAGGAGGCTCCACTACTCTCTGGCACTCTTCTGAGCTTTGCCAGAGGGAATCAAAGAAAGAGAGAGCAACCCGCGCTTCTTGGATTCGGGAGTTCAGCTTAGCTCACCCTCTGTAAGGGTGTCTGCAGAGGGGGCAGTGGCCAGTCCCTCTAGCAGATCCGTGGGATGCTCGTCCTGCTCTCCTTCAGGCACGGAGCAAGTTGCTGCCAAGGCTGCTCCTCCGAGAACAAGGGACGGGAGAGACACAACTCACCAGCATCAGGAGCGAGTGGGACAGACCAGCCCGTTCCAGGCACTGAATAGCAGGAGGAAATGGGCTGAGGTCGGGAGGACAGTACTTGCTCAATTGGATGTGGCAATTTCTTGGGAAGCACTTAGCATTTTTTCTAGAAACAACAATTCTATGTAGTTATTCTGAAAAGCATATATGCAAGGAGTTAGAGGTAAAATCAGCAAACTCTGGATCCGTGCTCACGGTTAATTATTAACCTGCACACCTAAAAGTGTTGCGTTTAGAGGGCAGGGCCAGATTTGGATGTGATCTGAATGAGGATGCAGAGGAAGGGAGGGCTGTGCAGCTGTGTCCCACGACCTCAACATCAAGCGCAGAACCAGATGGTGCTGACAGTGGGCCCACAGGCTCCTCACCGCCTCCTCCTCCTCCTCTTTTGGGTAAATCCACCCTTGAGAGCTTCATTTACAATTCAGGATTACTGCTGAGAAAGACAATGTCTTGGGGGGGCAGAGTTAAGGACGGTGCTGAATTGTGCTACCTACTTCCTTATGCTTGACAAACAATCATTAAAGTAAATTGTGGAGTCTCAAGTACAGAGAATTTAAAGCCACATTTTTAGGCCAGGATCTATGTCATCTAATTGAGGCTCCTAACTTACGGCGTTACCACCCTGGTCTCCCATGACGGCCACACCAGTCTGAATCACCTTCTGGAGGTGCTGCCTCTTTCCAGTAAGCAAAGGGGACGTTGGACAACTAAGTCGAGTGCTTGAGGTGCGGTGGGATAAACCCAGACCAGGGGCTTGCAATATCACTGAATGAATATCAAAATTTGGGGTTAAAGTGACTTTCTGTGGCTGAGGCGCTGAGCCTGGCTTTCTGTCAGCAGGCAGCTGCCAGTCAGTAACGGAGAGTTCTGATAAACTATATACAGGCTTGCTGGCTAGGCAACAGCATGGACTACTATAGCTATTTATAAAAATACATCTAATAGATGCATTGCATGTTATAGCAGAGAGCACTACACAGTGGAAAACTGTGTAGAACACAAGAAAAATCATCAAAATATATTTTCTTTTTTGTAGTAAGAATCAATGACTGTAGTTGGGTTTGCAACCTTTTTTTTTTTTCCCCTTGAAAGCTGATTCTGTGCACGTGGCGTTGGAGATCTGGGCCTGTTCTCCAAACAAACATCAGCCACTTAAGCCGTCTTCCGAGACCACCAAGATGCCGGTGCTCTGACAAACTCCATCTTCACTGTGCTTCAGATGTTGACCTCCAGACTCCCCAGGTGTGTGTCACAAGTATGAGGTTGACAGGAAATTAAAGTTAAGCTAACATACAAATCATGATGCTTTCCCAAGCTCGTCTCTCTTATGCAAGCTGAAACACGATTTGCTTCAGTGGTGAGCACAACTAATCAGCAGTCTGGGAATACTTAACAGGATAAATCTCCATTTGTTTTGGCTCTTTGATTGGATTCTTCCTAACCATGGGGCTACAGCGTACTGGAGCCCTACATGCAGTCTCAATAAATAAATTAATTAGACTGATTATTCTGGGGGCCTTTGAAACCACCAATTGCTTTGCCTGGGGATCTGTAACCATAATTGTAATAACAGCAATTAATATTTTCTGAAGAAACAAGGCCAAATTCATCTCTAGTTTAATTCTGTTAATGCAGTAAGTTTTAAGCTATAAGGGGGACACTGACCCTAAGTGTTTAAAGTGAAGTAATGCAGTTAAGACAAAAGGTTTTTATAATGCATTAATATATAACGTGCAAAACAATAGGCAGAGAGGACCTCTGCAAATGAACATCTGCTAAAATAATCCATTGCCAGGACGCACAGCTGAGAACTTCTCAGTACCTAGTTGGATAAAGCGACCCTAATCCGAGCTGTGCAGGACTTCAAGTGATGCACAGAGAAAATCTTTATATAGGGGGCATAGTGGAACTTTATCGAATGGCGTGAGCAAATATCTCAAATCCAAACTAGACCCTTGGAAAGCTCAGATACAAATCTAGGCCGTAGCTCTGAGAACTGGCTCACACAGCGGACAGAGGAGCGGTAGCCCATTTACAGCTGTGCGTCTATCTATATCTGTATCTATAGCTCCTTCTGTTTCACAAAAGGACCAAAAGCAACGCTCAGTTCTCTGGATCCTGCTGCGCAGTACATTTATGCGTATTATATGCACTCACACACCCCCAAGGCTTCCCATGAGTTCAGTGGGAGTACAAATGTGAGCGAGCACTAGCAGAGGACAAAGCGAGCTGGCACACGCTGCTCTGTCACGTACTGGCTCTTCAAACCGCCCTTTCACATCCTTGCTGCAGGGTGGGATGGCTCCACACTGAGCTCTGCAAGCTGGGGCACGGCAGCCTCGTCCTTACCAACCACCCAACCAACTGTGCCTGTCAGCTGCCAGGGTGGAAATAAAGTAAAACACGCATTGTCCCGTACACACCCTTCTTGTTTAACAATGTTCCTTAAAAACTAGACTTCGGATAAGGAGAAATTATAGGAGAAGCAGCCATCCAGCAAGCTTCTTGCAAGAGAGACATGGAAGTGTGGGGCCTTCAGAAGAGCTTGGTAAGAAACCACATTGCTTTTCTTTGCCCAGTTTAGCCATTAAAAGAGAAAATGGGCATAACTGTGTAATTCCAAACGATAGGAAACCTGAAAGGTAGAAATAAAAGCAAGATGCCTTTCAGATAAGAGGAAAAAAAGAAGCAGATCAAATCAACACGTGCACAAACACACACGAAGTCAAGCCCTCCATTTGCTGTACAGGACTGTGAGCACAGTTGCTTGGGTGAAGACACGTGTCAGTAAGTTAGCTAACATCAGCTATTGCAAAAGGAAAAGTCAAGGCAGCACAGACCTTACCCCAGAACATTTAAGACCTCATAAACAATGCGGAATGGACAAAGAGTATATCAGTAAAATTGGTTACTTGCCTATAGATGTCCATACATGCGACTATACATTGGTTATTGCAACAGTTATCAAGCAATTTGTTTCCACGTATTTGGTTAACAATGAATGACATGCCAGAAACTTCTTTTAGTCTAACAGGGATGAATCTAACGGACGAATTACAGTGGGTCGAGTAGGTGAAGGGGGTGGTCTTCGACTGGAGAGAAAGAGAGAAGAAACAATAAGCACAAACACTGAGAATGAACCTGGCACCTTTTGCCGTCACCACGTGAACATGCACATGCTCCTAAACACAACAATACTATTTCCACGTACACCGAAGCATGACAGCCCTAAGCATCCACAATAAGGAAGAAAGCGATGGGTTTGCCACGTGCCTACCATGCCTTAGCCCTCGCGCGCGCCAGACAGCTCTTCTCTCTGGTCCACTATTGTCCGAACACGGTTACCTTCTTGTGCCACGGAAACCATCGGCAGAGGATCGTTATTTCTGTTTTCTAAAAAAAAATTCACGAGGGGTCAGTCCCACCCTGGACAGCCACATTCAGAGTGGCCAGCTGGATTCGGGAAGACAGCTTGCAGAGATTTCAGCTGCTGTTTGCAGAAGCAGGAAAACCTGCAGCTCCTTGCACAGTTGGGCCAACTGGAGCCACGCCAACGTGCCTGAATTTGAGGCACAAATTTCAAGCTTTATATCAATGGCCAGTTATGAAAATACTAGCTGTGGCTATGGCTTCTGGATTCGTCCATTTACCACTAATGTGTTCCTCTATCAACTTTAGTAACTGCTAAGGGAGTCCCAGATTTTGGGGGGAAAGCTTATGGGTCTTTATTCCCCTGTTTCAAACAGCTGATCCAGCACAGCCTCCTGTGGACTGCAGCCCCCTGCATTTCAATTTGGACTGCATCAACATCTGGTAAGAGGCCACAACGCAAGAGTTAGCAGCAGTACGATCCCCAAGCACGTTCCACCTGCAGTCCCAGTCCAGGCTGAGCAGGGATAGTCCAGGCTGAGACCTTCCCCTCCCTCACTTTGTCCAAGGATGCTGCACTAACTCTGCTGGAGCTGTAGACAGATTCTCTCGTGTAGCTACATAATTGCCTTTTATATTTTTGTATGTATTTAGGGTACACGGTTCATATCGGTGCTGTGTGGAGACAACTCCATCAGCTTAGTTACAAAGAGTATTTTGTTAATAGTCCATTCCACCTGGGCTAAAACACCCTGCCGCTGAGCAAAGCCTGTGCAGAATCTGAGATGACCATACCTGTTTGGCCTCCAGCGCCCGCACTAGTTCCGACAGTTCTGCCCGGCACTGCTTAGTGCTATATAAACATCCCTAAGAGACTGTTCCTCACAGCCGGCCTGCTCCCTTAGCTAGCTATCCAGCACCCTCCAGCAGGGTATTTTTGTTGCTGCAGTTACTCCAACCCATCTCTTACACAGTGTTCTTGCTCCTCATTTCCTTCAACAGGGAGTACCAGTTCTCTCTTTATTCCTCACCCCAGCCCAGATCACCACAAGAGCACATAGCTGCTCGAAGAGAGGCACAAACCCAGGGTCTGGACACGGTGGGGAGTCGAGGGCTCTTCGCTTCCCACCCAGCTTCGGCAGACCTCATTAACGCCCAAGACAAATTGTACAGCCCTCTCTACCGCCGTCCTCCGCCTGTGAAAGCAGGAACGGTTCCTGCCTCTGACGAAGATTACAAAGGAAACGTGTCTCATTCTGTTAAAGGTAAATAGAAGATGAAAAGAATGTAACAATGTGCTAATCTTCATTGAACTGGAAGATAATATACGAGACAAATTTACATTTGACAAAAAAAGTCTTGCTTCGCTCAAAGTGCATCTTGTACAAGAATATTCTCTTTTAGTGAAGAAATGAGAATTTTAATCCTTAACATGCAACAAATACAAAATATGCCAAGTAAATCAACAAGCTAAAAAAATAGGCAAAATATAATTTCTTCATGGTGTATTTTTCTTACAGAAAAAATGTTACTGTGTTAACTATTGTTTCTTGCGCTGCTCCAGTGTAGGTCTTCTGGACCCATTTCCAAAATTTGTAGTTTCATAAAGAACCACTTCTAAGGCTCTGCATTTCTGCTGGGTTGCATTAAATTATTCCTTTGTTGAAATGCCTCACATTGCATTGTTTAGCGCTTACTGAAAACATCGTATCATGTGTATACAATTTACAAACAAGGGAAAATGCATACAGCTGTCTTCATATCAAATTTAAAAGATACAAGCCTAAGCATGCATTTTAATACCAGGTTGAATGCGGCACACTGGATTCAAATAATGTAATTTAGTCAAATTGCTGTTTAGCCCAGCAGGATCAGAAACTGGAGAGCACAGTGGGAGGATTTCCTGGATATAATCAGTCAAACCAAACCTGAACCAAAATCAGGTCTGAGCCCTGTTTCCTCCTCGAACCAGAGCTGTTATTGCACTCTGACCGTTATTTTGAATTTTCATTCAAGCCCAGTCCAGACCTGAACAGAAAAATCCCCCAGCAGGCTCTCGTTCCCACTCCAGAGTACCACTTCAAGGAGAAGCCGATAGCCCCACGGAGGCCCTCTCCGAGGAGGAGCCGCTGCCCCTGTGACGGCCTGGGGCACAGAGCCGTGCTGCGGCCTCTCCCCGTGCCCCACGCCGCGGGCAGAGCCGCTCCAGCCTTGCGTCCCTGTGGCACTGCCCGACAGGCAGGTCTGCTCAGCGAGGGGACCCCTCAGCCCAAGCTCTCCCCCACCATTTCACACTATGAATTCCTCCTGGTGGAGACGCACGCGTCTGTCTGGGATGCTCTGCATACATACACTTGTATGTGTCTTCCCAGTGGGTACGGGCAGACCCCCTCCTTAGCTCCAGCCCTTCTCCTCTGTCCCCTTAAGGGTGCTGCCTGGCTCCCATGCAGTTGCACAGGGCTTCTTTCCAGCTCCTTAACCCAGCACACCATGACTAGAGGAGTGGGACCTCCACCTGGAGATCAGAGGTGCCTTCCAGAGGAGTGACAGATGTTTGGGAAAAGGCAGCACTTGGGAAAAGACCTGCAAAAGCACCATTCACCTCCAGTCCTGGTGCTGACAGTCTCCTGGGCCATCTCCAGTTCCCTGTGCCGGTGATGCAGGAAGAGGGGCCGTGCTCCCAAGTCCCCAGGGCAGAGCACAGTGCAGGGGTTCAGCTTGGGGAAGAGACCTCACCTTCGTCAGCTGCCAGCACACAGTATCAACTGGTATGAGCCAAGGCTCAAGATAAAGTGAAGGAAAGGACAAGCCCAGAAGTTGCGTTGCCTGTCACTAGATTTCCCTGTCAATGTGACAAGTCATTATGCGACCATTTTCACACTGGGAATAGGATTAGGACCTTCCCCCCCCCCCCTTAACAGGAATCTCAACCCCAAAGACAGGAGAAGAGGCCAACCCACACATCTCTTGCCTCTCTCCCCTGCCTTTACACCCGAAGCAGTGGCCGGGAGAGCACGTGCTCCCCGGGATGGAGGGGTGCAGGAGCCTGGGCACCCAAAGCTCCGCCTTGAGATAACCAGCACTTGCGCTGCTCCTCGCAAATACAGTCCTGTCTTCCCCCCTCTCCTGGGCACCCCCAAAACCAGCAGGTCTGAGGGAAGCCTAGCGTGATTTCGGCACCACCGCTTTCTGCGCACAGGTAACGGGGAGCGCAAACGGTAACGGGGAGCAAAGGGGTCACGGCCCGGAGAGCGGAGCAGCAGGGGGAGCTCCAGCCTGCCCGTGACAGCTGCGAGGGAAAACCAGGGAAAAACAACCTCCCCCGGATCCCCCACTAGCTCCCATGTCCGTGGGTAAATATGTGACTAAGTCCAATTAAATGTTTAGTCTGAGGCCAGCGGATGATAGCGGTAGAGATGGCGTGGATGGCGTTTTCTCTGCGTTATCGGACCGACTCCGACAGCCGCGGGGTGCGTTTGCGGTGCTGAGCTGTTCCCAGGCCCCAAAAGGCGGCTCCCGGTTCATAGAAAGCTGCTCCTTATAAAAATGTCACTGCGGCGGTAATTCCAATTTGGTTATTGTCTCCAACGTTTCAGCTGGGGTTTTGAGTTTTGGGGGCGAGTCCTGCTGCCTGGCCCCTTTAACGGGCTGCTCAGTTTGTTGTGTGGTGTTTTGATTTTTTTTGTGTGTGTGTGTTGGTTTTTTTTTTTTAAAAAAAAAGGCAAAAAAAAAAAAAGAAACTGTTTGTAAAAGTTAGTGCTAAAGGGGCAGGGGATCATAGGTCCCCAGGGTTGAGTAAACGAGTCTGCAGAAAGAATCACTTCTTCTAACTAGCACACATTAAGCAGACATAAAGAATTTACCAATGAAAATTGTGGACTAAGTATGTATTTAATAACTCCCTGATGTTGCTGCAGAGACTCCTCCTTTGAAGAGCTCAGTGGGGTTTTGAATGGAGGGTAACTCTTACCCCCATGCAAAAACTTTTTTTAAAAGGAAAAGTTTTACATTTATTTTTAACCTAAGCAGCATACCCTATTTTCCCAGTTTTAAAAGAACTCCTAAAAGCTTTAGCTAGGCAAATGCAGAGCAAAAGAAACTAAATAAAGCAAGTCTAGACTTAAAATTCGATCAGAAACATATGGGAGCTCTTCAAGCATTTGCCTTTTGAGAACTGCTATCGCTCCCCACACAGAGTCCACAAAATATGCTTTCAGTAAAGCCTGGCTGTAATTACCATCGGAGGCCCGGCTCAGAGAAGATGGCTTCTCTTCTCAGAGCACAGCTAACGTACTTCTAAATAAAAGGCTTTCATTTCCACTTACATTTTACATTCTTGTTTGCTCGTGACCACCAGAGAACACTTGGGGAAGGCATGCACATAACTATATTTTACGATCCACCCTATAGATCTGAAATTGTAAACAAAAGTCCATTATTCTCTCCCTTTTCCACGATCTTAGTTTCCCTATAATGCAGCCCCCTCGGAGTACCCTGATACGTGACATCGTCTTTGCAGAATTTAACGAGAAAATATTTAAACATAATCTCTAAGTGGCTTTAAGACTGACAGTAGGCAAATTTTATTTTAGGTGACAATACAAATCTGGATGTGAGGCATACAATAAAAGGATAAAAGAGTGACACTACAGGTGAGGAATTAATATAGTTTCCAATTTGGGTTATTATTTAGAGAGATCAAGTAGCTTGTTCTTGGGACGGTTATAATGCCTTGATTGTTTTGTTTTGGTTTTTTTAATATGGTTTTCTTTGTTTCAGTAAGATCCTGAGACCCACACTCTCTTTTCCTGGTTCTTATATCAACCTATCTGACTTTTATATGGTACCTCTCGACCTCCATCAGCCTGTGGATTTGGAAGAAAATCCAAACCAGAAGAGAAACTACTGTAGCCATCATGGTTGAAGAACAGAGGCAAGACATGGTTTGTAGGCTTGATTAGTTAAGTCTACAGTCCATGCATACTTAAAACTCTTTCTGGCCTACAGCAGATGCAGCATGGCTGCCACGGAGTCTCCTGAACATCAACTCAGGAGAAAGGATCTTGAGTGGAAGTGGGAAAACCAAGAAGAGGAAAGGCACTTGATACTAGTGACACAGGTCATAAGGAAGTAGGAAAAGCAGCAAAAGGATGACGACATTAACCACAGAGAAGTAAAGCAGGAATCACGGACAAGAATCAGAAGGAGATGATGATTATGGGAGAAATAAGAAACAGCACTTGGTGGTGATGAAAGGAAAAAGTAGTGGGGGAATATCTGTCTGAGATGGTCCCTTACCCCAACGTAATGGTCCAAGAGAGTGAAACTTTCTCAGATTTGTTTCTGCACTGAAAAACGTCATTTTGCCAAACATGAAATATCCCTAGGAAGCATGCCCACAGGGTTACTGTCAGCGGGCAAGTCAGGAAAGGAAGCACTGAGGCGCGCAGCACAGCGTTTGAGGATGCGTGCCAGTTCTGAAGTAGCTCTCCAGCTGAACACATATGTCTCAGGCTCCTCAGATGCACAGAGGGCGTGCTGCGACTGTACTGCCAGATACTTGCACAGCTATACCTACATCTGAACCTCACTATTCCAAATGACCCAGCTGCATAACACTCTGTCAGTGGAATAATTTTTGTGTTAAGTGTAAGCAAGTTAAAGTTGTTAGATTATGCTGTTTTATCTGATACCTATTTAAGCAAAAGAAACAAAAAAGTAAGACTGCATGGGAAGAATGTGTCCTTCCACTGGCCACCACTACACTGCAGCAATATAAATCTCCACTAATTCAAATGCTAATGCTGTTCCAAAGCATTAGGGTTACTGAGGTTCCACTGTGCGTGATTTAACTTAATACAGATAATCCTTTCAGAGGCAAGGAGGTCCAAAATACGATGCTCCATTAGATTTATTATTTGCAACTCAAGCTTTGTTTTCTATATGACCATCATAAATTAACATCTATCACACACACACACAAATATGTTTGTATATTTATGTGGGTGTTGCATTTTCAAATCAGTCGTTTCAGGGAATTAATGTGTCATCTGGAAAACTCAGCTTGAATAAACAAAAAAATTAATTCAATGGAGCGACCAAAAAAGACTATTATTCTTAACAAATTGTATGTTCTTGTTTGCTCTTCAGCAGGGAACGTGTCAAGTAAGCGAGCGCACAACACATTAGTGGAGGACTGTCTCAACCTTTCAGAAACCCTAGGTCAGGATGGTCAAGAGGATCAAAACTGCCCATGGAAGAAGAGAGACTTAGGAGTGCTGTGTGATACATTCAGAATGCTGCTCTACCTTCCTCTGTCCACAGATGACGACAACAGAAGGGCCACAAAAGCAGCAGGAGGAACATCTAATCTTTGCATAGCAGCTCAAGTCATGTGTCCTGGGCTGTGTTTAGCTGTACTGTTCGGCATCAACGTGAATCACGTACCCTGTCTCTGAACACCACATCTACTTCTGCCCACTCTGTTCTTCCTTCCTACTCACTTTTGGTCTTCTTCTGCCTTTTTGCCTCTCTCCTCTTTACTTACCTTGGCACAAGAAAGGGAGCAAACAACCTGGTTGTCACTTCCAGTTGGAGTTGCACCTCTTCGTGTCCGTGTTGACAACTAACATGATTATCAGTGTCACTGTTTTTAATGTAGCCATTGAGTGCCCTCATTCACTAATGATCCAATACAGCTTGCAGGGGACAGGAGAGCCTTTCAAGATGTCTGCAGGTTCAGGAAGTTCAAATCATCACTGCTTTCTCTTTATTTACTGTCATACGTTTTCTCTTCTAGCATAAGGAAGGCTAGAAATGCACTGCTATTCTGCCCACTCTTTCAGACAAGGCAAGAAATTTCCTGCTAAACACCCTTGCTCTAATCCTGCATAGCTTTCATGGCAACTGTTATTAAACTACTCTGTTACAAGATTAAATAATTACTGAGGACAAAACACATCTTCAGGTTCCTGTATTTCTGGCAAACAACATTAGCTATTGTTTGTATTGCTACTTTCCTTTTTCAAGTTGAGAGATGCTAAAAATAAAAACCACTTCCTTCTACTAACAGTATCTTGAGAGAGAAAATGCTAAGGAAGAAAAAAAAAAAAACAACAAAACCAAAAAAGGCTTTTGCTCAAAATACGTAACAGAATAAATTACTTATTCAGTTCGCCGGCTGACACTCCCAAAGCAGGCTTCTGCTGTGTTTGAGGACTGCATTTACAACATCATCTTTATCCCAAAATCACGTCTTTCAACTCTTTTCAGTTTCCTTCTTTTTTTGTCTCCCTCTCTCTTGCATAATTTTTACTTACCCTTCCCCATCACATGGGACTGGTCTACACTAAGAGTAATGAAGAGCCATTTCCCAGCCTGATCCTCTTTGCTGAACTTTGAAAGGAACTCGCAACAGTCCCAATCAAATGGATCTCTCCTACTTCACCTTGTTTTAAAAACTCTTTTTTGTTGAATAAAACAGGAGCAGGTAGCTCAGGAACAATACTAAAGATGATCAAAACTACCTGAGATACAACAAATAAGATCAAACCTAAACTCTATGTAGAACAAGTGACTTTTCAGATACATTTGTTCAACTGTCATAGTGTGTTGCCCATCAGAAAATTCCTAGACCACTGAAGTTAAGAAGTGGAGACCCTGCCTCTGGCTGATGAAAGGAGATGCTTAGAGTCAGCGGCAGCAGATACAGTACCCAGGCTACAATGTCTGACATCCCGTCAACTTTCTTTTACTTGATCTTCAGGACAGTCATCTGGAGGAGAGGTATATGAAGGAAGGCAGTGAACAAAATCCTGTTGCTAGTCTAGAAGAAAGCCATCCTTTTAGGGGCAGCAATCAGCAAAGCTCCTGGAGCAGAAGTGGAGACCCTCCTGTATCTCTCACAGCATTACAGTTCTGGCAGCTGAAGAATCAGTTCTGTGCAAATGCCGTTCCAAATTTGTCGTACGATCAGTATTGCGGAATTATAATGAAACCACAAGAAGAGTTGTATTGTGATATTTTACATGTTTTTAAAACCTGCTGTGACCTGCCTTCTGGCCAATCCCTCCAACATTTATCCTCATTCGGGATGTTACTTCTGCCGTTGCTTCTGTTCGGACTGAAGATGCAAGATGGTCCCAGGTGAGATGACCAGTATTCCTCAACTGGTTTTGCACATGCTGGTATGGCTGCCCTAAGTAGCGTGGCTAGTGTTTCTAAGGGTTGTCACAGCCACTGACGCCAAGTGCCAAATATTGCATTTTATGGTTTGAAAAATTGTCTGAAAAACTTTAAAAGACAACAGAAATGCAAGGAGCAGGAGACAGATTTACAAAGGTGGCAGGGAAGGGATAAGTTGGAAAGAAACCAAGACAAGATGGTGAGAAGGAAACGAGGAAATACATGGGGAAGGGAGACAAATGTACCGGGCAGAAAACCAAATGAAGGGAGAAAGAGAAAGAAGAAGCAAACAGGATGGTCAAGAAAGGGACAGCGAGGGAAGGGCAGAAAAAAGGGAAAACAGAGTAGTGATAAAGGAGCCAGGGGAGGAGGGGAAAAAGCAGAGCTCCTTCTTAAGAGATAAGGGAAAATAAATGGAGTCTCCTGCTTGAAGCAGCCAGCAGCAAAAGGAACATATTACTGGGTGTGCATTTCAACATGAAATGTAAATTAGACTGGTAACAAATTACACAGGGGTGTCTTCCCTCAGGGCAGAAATCACAAAGAATAACTGATATTCTCATAAGTCTTGCGATTTTAGGGTCCTTGGACAGGCAGAGCTGGAAACATACTGACTATGGAAGAGCAGTATCCCCTCCTGTGATGGGCTCTGGCTTCTCATCAACTATGTAGCTGTCTATTCTTTTGATCACAGACATGAAATGCAAAATTAAATGAGTTACTCTTTGGCTTTCTTTTTCCCCCTGAAATTCAATTTTGAAATCCCTCCATATAACCACTGTTGTCTCTTTGCTTGCATGAAACACTCCTAATTGCTGATTATACTTTTTGAATATAACCTTCACTGAAGATCTATTCAAAGAAGACAAACGGATGCTACTGCTGGACGGAGCTGTGCTCTTCTACTTGGGTGTTCAGATTGAGATCATCCAACTCCGCACGCAAATGCTTTAAGGTGGGCACTTACTCATCCTGCCAGAAGAGTTTGATGCAATGGCTATTTGATTATTATTGATATTCCATTAAAAATATAGTAGTAAGCTTTTAAGGCTGCAAGGTCAAATGTTCAGAAGAGAGGAGATTCCCCAGCTAAGGCAGGATAACCCTTCTGGCCTATGCAGTATGACAGATTTTAATCAGAGGATTGCATGCAATTTTTGCAAGGGATCCCCTTATCATTCAATGCACAGGGCTAGACTTTACATTAAATCTTTCCAAAGAACTCTAATCCATAAAAATCCATCACAGAAAACTTACTTAATGGTTGATATTTGGCAATCAAAGAGCTGAATACAGAGCCTGTGGACCTGGAAACATCAGGCAGTGATGTTTTCTGCAGT
This sequence comes from Cariama cristata, assembly GCF_000690535.1. NCBI lineage: Eukaryota > Metazoa > Chordata > Aves > Cariamiformes > Cariamidae > Cariama > Cariama cristata. Next base: position 20,326 of record NW_009633999.1, read on the forward strand.
GCTTCTGACTTTGACAGTAATTACAGTTAGAAATTTCCAGACAAGTATAAGTACTTTTTTGTGCCGGGTTGGCAGAAATACATAATGATGGCTTACAACGTAGATGAGTTACAAACACAACAGGTCATGTAATTAGCCTCAGTGGCATAATAAAATGTAGCTGCATAGCAGCCATCACTCCCTTCCATGCTGGCTGGCTGTGGGCTGAAGTAAATTGTAGGGAGAGTATGGGACTGTTCACGAACAGCACAACATGAATTCTCTCCCCGCTGCTTGCCTCGCATGTAAAGACCACCCTCAGCCCCCAGGGACCGAGCACCAGCATGCCTGAAGGTGAAGCACACATGCTTGAGAGCATCTATGTTCCTGCCTGCTTGAGTGGATGGTCCAGCCCATCATGACCCTTGTTTAACCAGGTCCGAGGGTTCCACACTGTGTGGGGTCATGTATATTTTAATGGCAAAGTGAGTAGCAATCTCCAGTGCTTCGTTGGGAAAGCCTTCATGAATCCACAGTAGCATTGCAGAGCGGGACACAGAGAGAAAAGGGGAGCACCCTCCCACCCCTACTAACGCCATGGGCTCTGCTGCCAGGAGAAAAACATTTCCAGTTCAATTGTTTTCCTTGTAGCAAAGCTGAGATTCCCATTCAGGACATTTAAAAGCCATAAATCAAAGCATCCTCAGTAGAACTAAAATTGGTCAAGATCAGGCTTTCCAAACAGGCAGGCAAACACACATCATGGTAAGCTAAAGTGGCTCTAGTGCCTGCTGAAAGCCATCTTACCAAAGCAAACGCACAGCTGCATTTTCTTTCAAAATACTACTGCAGCCTTTTAAGAGAGAGGGGGAATAATCTAAATTCTGGCAGCGGGGAATATTTCACAAATCATATATGCTTTGGCATCAAGCCCTTAAAGCCAGGGGCCTTTACTCACAGGCTTTGCTGGGAGAGATCCACCCACCTCAAGTGGGATTAATTAAGAGAGGCATGTATCATGCAAATAGTTTCTGTTTCCTTACAGAAATATTCAGAGCACATAACCCAAAACAGCTTTAGAATCAGAGCGAAGCAAGGAAGAAAATTATTTCCTGCTCCCCTAACCCTTTTCCTCTCCCTGTACAGTAAGTGAGGAACAGTGAAAAAATGCCGAGAGCTCACCATTTCTGTACAACTCCTTTGGTTAAATGCTAATAAAAGTTGAGGGAAAAAAGGATTTTTTTAAAGGCAGTGGCTGTATCTCACTATAAGGTGCCCAGTTCTCCAAACCAAACGTGTGCTCAGCCGCTCGTTGGAAAAGGACGGTCCAAGTCTCACTCCTGAAAATGTTCTTTTTAACTTAAGGCAGAACAGGAGAAAATAGAAAGCTTTTATTTCTTCAGGACATGTCACATGACAGTGACAGGGGCTGCAACAAAAAGCTCCTTTGGAAAGCTAGATGAACTTTAAAAACACAAATTTCTTCTCAGGAAGTAAAACGATTTCCCTAGATATGAGAGATCCTGACACTCCAAGGCATCATTGCAGAAAATGGTGGTAGAGCAGTCAGAGCACAGAGCCCCAGTTCAAAAATAAGTCGCAGAGAAAGCTCAAGTTTCCACAAGAACTCTTCCTCAAAACTACTTCC
>NW_009633999.1:22065-31098 GCF_000690535.1 Cariama cristata
TTTAATATCTCAGACCCATTTTCTGAGTCAATTTCCTATGATCCTGCAAAGGCTGTTATTAAAACCAGACCAAGTGTAGCAGAAATTCCAGGGCTCAAAAGAAACGTTTAATAGGTGCAGGAGCCGGCCACACTGTCCCCCCTCAGGTGATTTCCCCTGCAGCCCCTTCCCTGGGATTTCCTCTCTTGGAGTTTAGTCAGCAGGAGAAACCTGAAGTTTCAGCAAAACAGCAAACCCTTCCTTCATTCTTAAGTTGCTGAAATATTTTTTTTATGTCTGAGGCTTTCATAGCTCTAAAAAGGAGAACTAGGATCCAGTCCAGAAGATGTGTATTGCAGATATTTTTTCCACAAAAATGTTAGGCAGTCGTACATTCAATTATACATCCAGCTACAGCATTTTAAAAACACTGACCTCCTTTATCAGCCACTGCTTTGCATGCCACCAGTGGCAGTCCCGAATTGAGTTGTTCGCGGATTGCTTACCCAAGCATCTTTTGTGTGCTAGAAAAATTCCTTTCTGGTCTTCATCCCACCTATCACTTTAGCATCAAAAAGATTATCATCAGACATGCTCTTGGCAAGCCACCTCAGGAAAGCAATGTTCGTGCAAAGTCACAGCCAGGCAGGACAAAGGAGACATGCTTGTTTGCAAGGCAAGGTGAGAGACGCCAGGGAGCTATGGTTCTCTCCAGTAGTACAACTGACAAAACACTAGACCTCATTTCTATATCTAGTATGTGATTTATCCTCTGATGGCACAGGGGATACACTGGGGCCGGTGCCCTTCAGCTCAGTCCCAGGCTCTCCCAGCACAGGGATGCTGCTCAGACTTCTTCCCTTTCAGCGCAAAGTTTAGTACCCAGAAAAGAAATTCTAGGTTTCTCCCCAGCGGTCCTACTGCAAGCTACGGGATGTCCACTAAGATGAAAGAGTGCGTTTCATGGTTCGGCACTGATGTAACAGCGCCCTTTTCATAGCAAATAAATAAAAATACTTCATTCTTTTGATAGACCTCATTTTTTTATTCTTCATATTGTAAAGGGTAATTATATTGGAAACACTGAGCCTCAAATTTAAGTTACTGACAACGACAACAGTTTTGCTCCAAAGGTTCTCTTCTCAATTACCATTTCTAAAATGGACGATGTGCACATTTTCTTTTTGTTTCTATTTAACTGGCTTTTTTTATTTCCAAACTGTGACTAATTTTAATGTAACAGTTTATTTATTAAAAATGGAGAAACCCCTTTGTTCCAACATTGCTTAGTCTGCCCATGCCTCTCATAATTTAGGAAGTTACCGAAGCCCTCGGAGTCAGAGGCTTTCAGATATATATGAGTGATTACGTGTATTATGTCATTGTGAAAATAAATATTAAGGGCATTTTATTCATATAACTTATATAAAAAAAGCAGTTAATGTCACACAAAATTATAAAATATGCAAAGCTACTTTAAAAAGTACTGATAAATGCAAAGCCCTGAGAAGGAAAGGAAACGATGTGGTGATGAAAAACCTGTTCCTTAACTAATTGTTTTGTATGATGTACACTGTTAGGTAACTATGGACTGTTTTCAACTGGCTGTAATTTACTTCCCTTGTGGAGTAAGAGTCAGACTCCGTCTGTTCCACTGGTTCTACAAGGATTGTTCTTTTCTTTCCCAGAAGAGCCGTTGCTTCCTCTGGTGAGGACTCAGAATGGCAGAAGTGAGTTGTTGTACCCCTGCCCCTCTTTGAGGCCCTCTCTCTCTCTCTCTCTCTCTGAGCCCCCACGTGGGTATAACACAACCAGACAGGAGTTCTTAATGTAAGAAAATCTAGTGTCTTCAAACTGACTGACTGGAATTTTTTTCCCCACGAAAAAACTTCGTAACTTTTCAAAAAGTTGTATTTGTGCTAAAAAGTGGTTCCTCAAAACGCCTTTGACTCTCTGCAGGGAACGCCGGGTTTTGTTTTGTTACAAGACTTCCTCAACAACAGTGCTCAACTTTCTGACGCAGTGCAGAATCTGTCTGTTATGCTAGAGGGAGAGAACCATGCCCACCACCAGGAAGATTAGACATCTTACCTTGGGACGCTGGGAGGAGCCCGGGTGGGCCGAGAGGGAACCTGGGGAGGTCCTCCAAGGGCTTCACCGCCACTTGGAAACGGAGGCAGTGGTCCTGGGCGGAACGGGACCGGGGGAGCCCCCGACTGAGGGCCTGGAGATGGGATTGCAGGAGCGGGTCCTCGGCCAGATAAAGGTCTGGTTGGGGGATTGTTTAACGTAGGCCTCCTCTGAGTTGAGGGACTTGGAGGAGGTGATCTAGTGAAATATCAGAGATTTAAGAAGTTCAGTAAGGTGGGGGTTTGGGTTCTGGTTTTTTTGTTTGTTTTATTTTATTATTTTTAAACAGAAGTTAAACCCTCTTTTTATGCCTATGACAATTGTTTTTTCTTGGCATTTTCCTTTGCTGTCAGTATCACATCACATATATTTAAGTCTCACACTTACCTTTCCCTCAGATAGCATGCCTTACGATAGTCAGAAATAAACATATAAGCAAAGAGGTAAATGTACTGGATCGTAATATTGGAATTCTAATAACATTCTGTTAAATGGATTTTCTAGGACACGGAGCCCTGGACATGGAGATGCTGAATTATTACAACAGCTTGCAAGATGAGGCCTTGTGGATGCACAATTGAGGTGACAGAAGCGGCTGCTATCTGAAGCATTAGATGTGAGATATATATATATAGACCTGAAGCTGTAAATCCACTGGATGGTCTTCTACAAGGCAAATATCCTGTCTGGTGTTCACATACATATCCATAGAATATGTATATGTGGGAAAATGTTTTGATTTCCCTCACAAATGTCATTAAAGACCTGAAGGAGTATCTGCCCAAAAACACAGGCACGGAGGGAGCTACTGAACCTGACAATGTCTGCCTGTCCTAAATTTCATTGCAATACAGATTTGAGGATCCTTACCTGCGGGCCTGCTGAAGCCAAGAGTCATCTACAGGAGGGGGTGCAGGGGTTGAGACGGTGCTAGTGCTAATATCACCAATGATTGCTAGGGCTTCCTTTAGTGCCTGGTACATGCGGAGCATTTCATCTCGCCTCTGTGCCTGTTCAGCTGACTCCTCCATTAGAGTGTTTTGGTCCTCAGAAGAATACAAGTGAGCCAGGAGCTCTGCGTTGATGAATTCTTTTACCTATTTCATCAGACAAAAAAAAAACCCAAACCAAAACAAACACCAAACAAATAAACAAACAAACAAACAGAAAACCCTTTCGAAAATACAATACTGAACAATGTGAAAGCCATGGAACCAGGAGACAGACATATCTCAATTTCATTAGTTTCTCTTACTACCTTACATCCATTCTACTGGTCATGCAGTTTTTGTTAGGTCAGGGACTAAAAATGCTGAACTGAGATTGAACTGATGGTGCAGCAGCCTGAGGTCTAGCTGTGGCCCAAGGAAAGGCTGGCACATACAGCTGGGCAGAGCAGCTGGAAAAGGACGGACTGGATCTTTTAGCAGCTGCCTGCAGACAGACAGGGTTAACAAAATTACAAAGCCACATTCTGAGATAACGATTCACACGTGAGGATAAGATGGTTTTGTGCAGTCACTCCAATGCACTGTGGTCTTTCTTTGGTCTGTCTTTGAAACACTGGACATGGATGGAGTTAACACTGGTCTACATCTCTAAGGTGACAACTGTGTTTACAGTTCATTTCAAACAGGCTTCCCAACAGCTCCCAGGAGCCAGCTGGCATTTTGGTCTAATCCTAAATGGCTGACTGAGAGGTAAATGGTAGCCATTTGCAATACCATCAGATACTAAATTCCCCCAGGAATGGGAATTTTCAGGCTTTATAACATCTCTGTCAATTATTTTCTTAGCAATAGTTTCCCCTACTGTAGACGGTGTCTTTCATCTCCAACAACTTTGTCAGATTCTAAATATCCCATCCACATGCATTCAAACTGAAGGGAGAAGTCTCCAAGTAATCTAATTTACTATATTGATTTCCTGCTACGCCTGCCCTGGTTATGGAAATCTGGGCTGCATTAAGAGAGATAAAAAGCTAGAGGTACTCTGATTAAATAAGACTGAGCTAAATAGACCAACTGCTGACCTACTAAATCGTTGCATTTGAGACTTTCGTTGCTGTTGTGATCTATTTCTCATCTGGCTTTTTGCTCTATAAAGCTTTTTTTGAGCTGGAGATACTAATGATAATACATTCCCAAGATTCTGATTACATAAACCTGAGCTCTGCACATGGGTTTGTGCTAGTTTAGCAACATTAATTTAAACCCTGACAGTTAGACTAAGGCAATGTTTGTATTCAGACAAGGTCGGTAAGAGCAGTCAAACTGCATGGGCATGGGTCCCTTTATGGTCACCTAGCAATGAAAAGACGACCAGGACAGACCTTACAGGGAAACAAAACTGTATTGCCTGGGCTTGGCTGTCATTTCCCATTCACGTATGACAGGAGATGCACAAATTCTTAGCAAAGCCTGCAAAAATGTTCCATGAGTTTCATGCTGTTTTCCAGTAGATGGTACTGATCAAGAGCCAGAGTACACTACTTTCCTCCTGATTGCCAAAAACTCCACATTAAAAACAGATATCATAGTTAAACAGCATCACATTCTACTTGATGAAATGAGCATTTTAATGGCATCACTTCAAAAAAAGAAGAAGAAGTAGTCCTAAAATTAGATTAAGGCCAGAGCTGATTGTAAAAGCATTGTTAAACCACAAATATCTGTTTGAAAAAAATCAGCCTGTGACAATTATCATGAGAGGTCCCTGTCTGCCACTAGCAGGAGACTCAAGTAACTCTGAACTCTTCTGGAAGGGGAAGACTGCTGTGTTAAGGACGGTTCTTGGATCAACCTCCTGCCTTCTGCAATCAGATGCACTGTACTAGACGGAGGAAGATCTTCCACAATAGCCGCTTTCTCCAGCTTGGAAAAAGAAGGGAAAGTGACACTTACTCAAACCTTTGCTCCTTTCTAGAAAACAGAAAGGCTCACAGGAATGGTTTAAACCATTTTCATTCACAGACATCAGACCTGAAGTCAAAGCTGAACCATGGCAAACATCCGAAACACCAATGCCACAAAATCTGCCCTGTCGCTCTGAAGTGGGGTAAGACGGACTTGCAACTTCATTCGTCAGCAGGCAGACAACATCACTGCCTCAAATGCAAACACAATTCATTCCTTAACCTTAAGTTTGCTAGTAACAAGTACTCTGGAGTTTTTCTACTCAGCCAAGATTATTATCAGCACTGTTTATGGAGTATACACTGTCTACTGTAAGACCACCCCTCTTGTATAGTCTGCGATACCTAGGTACCATGAAATACAAATTCTGAAATGTGTGTTTTGTTTGTGCGTGTTTGAATTGCTAATGGTAACTCAATGCAGTTCTGTGTGGTAAATGTATTTTCTTTTAAGGTAATCAACATCCACCCTAAGGGAAGAATAAGGGGTGCATTTGGAATACAACAATCTAGGCTTAGGCCTCAAAATATGTTTAGGGACAGCAATGAATTATTTTTTGTACACTGAGTTTGAATCCGATACTTCCCTTGAATTGTAAGTGCTCATTTACAGGCCCACAAAATGGAAAGGAAGTTCTAGGCGGACTTAGGAGGTTACAATTGTCATGGAAACAAACTCCTTGGGATCAATTTCTTTCCAGAGTTTTGGAGGCAACATGATGGAGCAGGAGAAAGTACAGAACATGCTCATTGAGGGGGAGGAAGGATGTTTTCACTTAACTCTTTGTGGATGGATTGGACTTCTAAAGACTCCAAGGAACACACACACAGCTTAACAAGACCCACCTTCCATCACAGCTCCACTGCTTTCCAGGTCTTTGCAGAACCTTTTGGAGTGGCTTAGTAGTCTTAATTCAAGCATTTCTTTCTCTTTTTAATAGTGCTGGTTTTTTTTAAACTGGTATTTTAGCTAATGTTTTTTAATATGGTATTTTAATGCTTATGCTCCGCAGAGACAAGTGCATTAATGCTTCTGGTCTCACTCTTCACAGTCCTTTAAAATGTTTTGATTATTTGCCACAAATTTAAATTCTAGGATTGAGGTGTAGCTCACTAGCAAGCCCAAACACAGCTATGGACTATGAGGTCAACTGAACAGTACATGATGTTTTAAGTATGTTGTTTCTGTGTGCCACGGTCAGCCAGCATGGCAGACTTTACCGATATTACTAACAGCTGATGAGACTGAAAGTAAAAAATCATATAGTATTCTACTTCTGAGTAAAGCACACACTTCAGAGACCCTTAAACTATTCCATATGAGGAGATGAGTGGCAGAAAATTTAATGTAAACTTTCAAAAGGAACTGCTCACCAAACTCTGCAGTTCATGAAATGAGAGCTAAAACCCAGCTCTTTCAAAAGGCACTGAAGTCATGCTAAGTCAAAGCAGCAAGTTGCTAGCTGTCATCTGGAAAGAGCAGAGACAACATGCTCACTCTATAAAGTCTAGAGCATGGCTGGTTTCAGGAAAAAAAGGCAGTTCCATTGTTCCCATGCTCTTTTGTAAAAACTCACCCATGACTAGAGCATTAGTTGGAGTCTGACTCCCCTAAACCTACAGAAATTAATGGGATATCTCTCACCCTCATGCAAAAATTCTGCTCCTATTATATACACCAGGAAATCCCATTGAAATTTCCTGTCCCACCACCTAACTCTTAAGTGCAACACAAATTCCACAGGGCTAATGAAATCCATCAGACAAAGGCTAGAGGTGGCTCCAAGTCAGAAGTAAATGCTACTTTCTAACCAGATTTGCCTTATAGCATATTGTGTTTGCAAAGACTGATTGGTTTGATGACCTCACAGAAAAGGTGCTACCCATAACTAACAGGAGCTGTGCTCTCCATTATTAATTTATATGGCAGCAGTGGCACTAATATTAAGCTTAGTTTTCAACAAAGTCCATTCAGAACTCTTCCAGGAAGTGAAGGCTGAGATCCTAGTGCAGTGGAAAACCAATGATATCTCAAAGCCATTTCTTTAACCAAATAATCTTCAGATCTAAGAAAGACACATGCAATAAATCAAACAACCACATCTGCTTATCTAAACAACAGTGTCCAAGGCTTCTAGATTTATTCCTTGAAAATGGTAACCTGAAAATACAAAAAAACTCAAATAAAATAAAAACTGCTTTAAGAAACTATGACAAAGGGCTACAGATTGAAAATCAAGGAAGCACAACTCTGCTCTGCTGCTCTCACAGACTGCCTAGATGAAGCTCCCAACTCGCTTTTCCTGTTATATCAAAAGCAGGACGGGGCGGGGTGGTGGGGGGAAGTGCCTTGATTTACTTTGAATAATAACTTATATTCTGCTTCAGATGTAAATTAATTCAATCTTTAGCATTTTGGAGTAAGTACTCAAGGCAGTGTGCCAGCCTTTGAGAAGGCTGCAGAACTTTCTACTACTATGGAAGACTGGGCTATTTTGTCTAAGAGTGTGACAATTATGGGAGTTTGTTCTCTTTAGTACACGCTGTTGTGCTGCTATATTCAAGAGGTGTGTTTGAGAGTAAGAGATTTGACCGACATGTTAAAATAATTTAGAACCCTGGCTGCTACTTACATTATTGATCATAAGATGCATGATTGTTTTCGGTATCAAATCTCGGATACATTTGTTGATAATAGACATGTAGGAGTCCACAAGATTTCGAATTGTCTCCACCTGTCTCTCCAGCTGGGGGTCCATTGAAAAATTGTCTGCTTGGCCATTCTCATCATTTTCAGTCTACACAGAAGAAAAAAAAGAGGTCAAGTCTTTCAGATCACAGTAAACTCGAAATATATTGGGGAAAAAAACTGGTCTATCCAGCAACGTAACTCATACAAAGAATGCCTGGAGGTTAAAATATGAAGTACTGGACTGTTTAACATTAGTGTTAAGCATTATGAAATTTGAACCTCTAAAGGTTAATGCAATATGAGATGCAAGACCTTTTTCACAAAGTACATTATATATTTCCACACAAATTTCTAATTTTATATTGAAGAAAGTTTTCAGACAAAGATGCACGGTGGTAAATGAATCCCCAGGAAATTATTTCAGATCACTTACTGCAATATTTATTATCAAAGCTTTTACCATTCAGATTCAGCCAGCTTGACCCATGCAAGAAAGCAGCACCGTAAGTCTGGATTTTGAATTTTACCCTCCTATGGGTAAAACCTATCGTTGTTATTTAAGGCTGACTCAGTTGTGACAAATTCTGCAGTTCAGCCTCAAATTTGTTAGATGTGAATAGCACCTATATAAACAAAGGATTTATGAAGGATAACAGCAAAAGCATCATTGGTTCCCGTGCTCAAGGCTCAGCATAACATAGGCTGGATTATATATTAGAGGTCTCTCTTCATTGGACAGAGAAAAACTTTGTATGTAAACAGTTGACCTAATTAAAGAAAATACCAGGAACTTTAACTGGAAGCTAAAAGGTATATACTTTGCTTTGGTCTGGCATGTATAAATAGAAGAAAACCTAAAAAAAAAGAATAGTAGCTTTTTGGTGAAAATCAAACTGCTTTCTGAGGTTCAAAGATGCCAAAAGAATGGAATTTCACCCTGGAAAGTACAATGTTCTTTCCCCAAACTCTGACATATAATACTTCTCCCTGAAACGACCACCAAAGCCATATTAGCATGAACTATAAAATCTAAACCTGTTCTGTTGGTAGTGAGAAGCATAACACAAAGAAACAGAAAGTACTTGCAAAAAGTGAATAACCCAGTAACAAGAAGTAGCTATATACCAGCCAGACCCCTGTCAGCACAACTCCATTTACAATACAGTGTTTAGCTAAAATTTGCACATCACTAGTGCTTTACAGATTCCCAGAGCAGTTGAAATCAGTAGCTAACCCGTTAGCAAAAGACCATGAGAGCTAGATACGGAAACATGTCACCAAAGAGGCTTCTCCTTGCATGAAGTGCATTCCCGCTGAG
>NW_009633999.1:31129-70550 GCF_000690535.1 Cariama cristata
AGATTCCTAATTTCATCTCCTAACACAGGGTCTGCTTCTGCTCATGCAGCGTTGGCAGGTAGACCACTTCGTATTTACTCCTTGTAAACTATGGCTTGGTCAGTCCAGTCTAAACGAAATGGCGATAGTTGTGATTTGTTAAGTTGTAGTTTTGTTCAGAAATAAGATCCAATGTACCATTTCAAAACAAAGCTAAATGTTTGTAAAAGACGTTTCAAAAATCCAGATTGTTTTTAATTACAGACAAATTACTGGAAAACCAGCTAATCTACAGACTTCAAAAATACTTAGCAGTGCTTCCTAAAAATCTTGGGACTGTGGAGGACACTGAAAGAGCTTCTGATGAAAAGAGTTTTCAATTCTGTAACACCAGTAGACACACTACCCTATAAACCTTAATAATTTTGTTAATAAACTGCATATTCCAAAAAACTCACAGCATGCAGACTGAGTATTTTCCTTAGCCTCCCCAACTGAAAAGAAACTAACTGTAATTTTCCCTGTGAAATACCAAATAAATGGAAAATCATACATCTATCATATATCCACAGATTTTCGCCAAGTAACTGCAGACCAAAAATGCCCCCTTTCCAGTTCCCCTGCATTTCACTTCTATTCTCTTTCTTTTCCTCTTTGCTGTCTATATAAAGTGCAGTTTGTCCATGGTTTTTTTTTTCTTTTTTTTTTTCACTGTTTAAATTACAGATTGCAGTAAGATTCTTAGCTGGCTAAGCAGCAAAGTGACAGATGTTTATCATTTTCCTCATCAAGAGAATGTAAAGTAAAAATAGTAATTTGTCTCTGATCTTTAAGGCAAAGGGTAATAGTCTGCAAACATTTAACCTTTTATATACAGGCTCATAGGTGATATTTACAGAAAGCGGATAATACTTCAGGAGTCCATCTCTTGTTTGAAACCGTAATAGAGCTGCCTTCATATTGTTGATTTATTTTCTCTGAGATCAAAAAAGATCAATTTTTCATGAGTTTACAGTAATTTATTATGAAAGCTTCTGGCCATAGTATTCTTAATGATTTGACGTCTCAACTGAAGGCTTTTCATGCCAGAAACCATCTTGTTTGCATCATATCATGCACATGGAAATCGCCTTCTAGCAGATTTCTGTGCTCTACAGTACAGCTACAAGCATTATCAGGCTTTCTTTTGTAAGCCGTCTCTGTGTTGTGCCAACAGCAGCATCTGAGAGCAAGGTTGCTTGCTAAAGCTGGGCATCACAAAAAACAGGAGTGATGTAGACACCCTATTCCATCTCCATGCCATTTTTTCAGAATAGCTACTTTTCTCACTGAGCATCATGGTGCCTCTAAATCCAGTGCAAGCCACCCCTCAGCCCAAGTTCCTGCCACTCTGCATTCTTGCAAGTCCGTTGCAATGAATAAACCCAAACCAGAATACATAAGAATACCCTCATATCTCTCCGACCGTTGTTGAACAGAACATTCATGCTCAACAGGAAAGGAAAACAAAGAAGGTGGAAACAGGTTTCTTTGCCTCCTTTCCCAACAGCCAAGGCAGCCACAGTCCCCTTTCAGTGCTCCTCATCCTCAAGCCAGAACTTGCTAGTTCCTATAGCAAGTGTTAAGCGACAGCATATGAATCTGGGCACAGTTTTCATTCAGTTGACTCTTGTTTAATACTGCTATTAATTGTTGACAGGAATGGAATATAATTACTTCAAATGAACACAACTGCAATTACTTTAGGAACTTTTGTAAGCCTCCAACGAAGAAACTATGGAAGAATCTAGAGCGCTAAAAACCAGGTAAAGAAAATTAGATTAATCATGGAAAACACAGATTCAGAATATCTGATGAAAATACACCAAAGCTACAGAGAAGTAATAGGTGAAAAAAACATGGACGGAGGGAAAGTAACATGGAAGCCAGGATAGTACTTCCATTTATATACACATATGCATTGCCACAGAGGTAAGGTCCTTCCCTTCTACTTTCTCTGCACTTTAGAAGAATGAAAATAATATCCATTCCTTGCACTCTGCAGTGGGTCTCACCTGTCTTTCATAACCTGCTTTGTGATCCTTGCATGGAAAGGTGCTAGTGAAACACAAAGTGTGCGTCATTGCTACTCTTCTACCTTTCCTGCATTTCGATACCTTCTGTGCTAAGAACGTATTAAGGATTAATTGATGCGTCATACAAGAGAAGATTAAAAACTGCATGTCAAATCCAAACCACTTAAATTTGTGGGAATTTTACTGCTGGCTGCAGTGGGAATAGGATTTCACCCTACACGTGCATTTCTACCAGAAAAGTTATCGGTCTTCTGAAGACTGTACATTCTGCTGCAAGAGGAATGATTTAGTGTGGTACAAGGGGATGTAGGCATGAGGAATTGTGTGCAATCCAAAAAAAAAAAAAAGGAATAGTACCTCAGAATATCAGGATAATTTTCCTGATTGTGGGAATTATAAGCATGCTGAAGAATGTCCAAGGGGAAAAAAAAGAAAAAAAAAAAAATCAGGAAAAGTGATTCCTTTTGAAATTCACAGTAAAACTAGGTAACATACTGAAAACAGTCCTGAACTGGCCACACAGAGAGTGCAATACTTCTAATTTCCATGATTTCATTACATTCAGGGCAGCTGCCAGCATATTTAAGAATGTCTTGTATAACATTCCTGATGTCAGTTCCAAGAAGGAGCATTTGTCTAGCGTTTTCATTAAAGCAGTGTATCAACCAATTTTCTGTAATCAAAAAGGCATTCTATTAAAAATGACTGAGAGGAAGCAGCCTGGAAGGTGACGGACTAAAGGGTAAAAGTCAAAGCAGCAGCAAAGCCATGCTCTGTATGCTAACAAATATGTCCATGGCTGCAGTAAGAAATCAATCCTTCAAAAGCTGCTTTCTTATCTTTCATTTACACATGCAAGTTCATAATAACAACCACCACCTGAAAGTTCATTATTCCCTCCAGATTATATTTATGTTTTACTTCACAGTTGCTGAATATATAATCTATTTTATCTATTCCTGTAGAAGTAAGGTTTTTCTTTAATGCACCAACACTCAGCACATTGCAGTTGTCCTAACCCCCCTCTGCTTTTTCCTAAATCTTTACAACTGATTCTTGATATTCTCTCTTCATTGCAGTTTGGTGCTGTATATATAATTTAGCTAAGATACTCTCAGCTGTCCATAGCGTGCCTTTTGCCAGAGGACTGCTGAAACCACACGATGGCTTCACACAGTGAGGTTTTCTTACTGGAAGGAACCACAAGTAAATGACAATACATTACTTTTGTGTATTTACAACAAAGCAAGCAGCAGAAAAAGAACATTTCCCGGGTAGCTTGGAAGCTGTCCTTTTCCCTCACAGAGGGTGACTTTGCTACTCTCTTCCATGCTTTCAGCATCTCCTGACTTTGTACTGCTGTTGCCTTTACTGAGCCACCCACAGCCTGCCCCTTTCAGCTACTATGCTTTCCTTAGCAGTCTTGAACTGCTTAAAGCAGAGGTTATGATCCGGCTTTCCCTTACACACACAATCTCTCTCACTTCGTACCCACGTAGAAGAAACATATAGCCTAGCTCAATTTGATTCAATTAACTCTCTGGATTAGCTTAAACAATTGATTACTCAGCTTTTTCTTTGTGGTTACAGGCATTGTACAGTACAGACCATTAGCTAAAACTTTCTACTGAACCCACATACTGCTCCCCAGGTATTTACATAGCTTTAACGATCCCAAACATTCAAAATCTATGTTAGGCTCTCTTCCTGCCTTCTTCAATCAAGAAGGTGATTTGGAACTGTGAGATTGAAAGGAATGATGTAGTACCAGAACTCTGACACGTTTGGAGTTACTTTTGTCTTACAGTTCTTAACAGGTTGACAACTGATCACGTCAAATCAATCCCATCTCCTTTTAGAGTAGGGATTCAGATCTTACAGGTAAGGTATTAACACTAGATGCCAAATATTTCAGACTTCAGTAAGGCTTTTTGACACAATCTCAAGTGACATTTTCATTAATGGAAGAGTGCTCTCCCTGCAATTACTGGTTGGATGCTTATTTCCGTAGAAAAGCTGTCAATGGCTCACTGTCAAACTGGAAAACTCTATCAAGGGGACTTTCATATGGGCTGTATTTTTTAATATGCTTATTAATGCCTTAATGCTGAGGATGGTGGATTATAGCCTGTGCTTATTATATTGACAGATGATAAGAAACTGGAAGGGGATGTGAATATGTTTGATGATAGGACCAGAGTTCACAATGATCCGGAGAAAAAGTTTAAAAATCTAGATGAAATTCATTATGAACAGAAAATATTTGACTCAGGCAGGAATAAATCAGTTATGCAGCATGAGAACGGCCACTTAGGGAGCCATTCAGCAGAAAAGGAACTGTGTCTACAGTGCAATATAAACAGAGTATTAGTCAACAATGTCTTGCTATTATGAAATCAGTAAAAGAATTGGGCATCCAGTTCTGGTTATCACACTACCAGAAATTTGTGGCACGTTTTGAGTGACCAGAGGAAACCATTGATGATGATGTTTAGGGCTCTGTAAAACATTACCTGAAAGGAAAAGCTAAGATCAATTGGGACTGATGAGTTCAAAAGAAACCGCCCGTGGAAGGGGAGAGATGAGCGTCTTTGAGGACAGGAAAAGGTGACAAACAAATATTTGGAAGGTGTTATATGGTAAGAACAGTGAGGAACAGAACTAGATGGACTAGGAGAGCTGCAGAATCTCCTCCAAAGATTAGACCCACATCCCTCAGAAACGGCCTAGGCACAGAGATCCTGCCTTGAGGCAGAGGAAAGAACTAGAAAACCTCTTGCAGCCCTTCCATCCAGTGGGTGATACTGGGTGCAAAGCAGCAAGAAATTATGAGCCCACAACACTGCAACAAGAAAAGATGCTTCTGAAAATAAAATAAAAAAATAAATTACAATATCTTCTACTTTTCTTTTTGTTCTATGCAAAAATCAAGTCAAAAAATAAAACATTGCCATGACTAGCCATCTCCCCTCGAAGAATCTGTACTCCAATTTCACCATTTGCTGCCATGTACGTCTCTCACACAAAGGACTTTTACATAACCCTCCCTGCGCGGCAAGTTTTGATTCAGGGCCAACAGCTGCTTCATGCCTTTCAGAACAGACTGCTGGACAAGCAAAAGCAGAGAGGCTGGCATAAGGAAAACAGCACCTTTGTTTATAAAACAAATACTACTTCGGAATTTGCAAACTTTTCCATCAAAGAATTTCCTTGTCATAACAACACATGAAGTGCCCCACATTTATAAAAACATGTTAGAAAAAAAATAATCTAGGATGTGAGATACTATCAGTGTGATATTTGCCATTATTTCAGTGTAGGAGGTGGTCAATGGATATTGGGAAGTCTCAAATAGTGGTGAGTTACCTTGGAATACAAGTCATGATGGTGAAGACTCGAAGTGTGATGATTAGCCCAGATGATGTTCAGGCTGAAATTTATTGTGCATTCGTTACCAAATGCATGAAACACATTCCCAGAGGCAACAGCCTGATCCAGCAGCAGACATTAATTGTGAAAGGAACAGGACCATTTGCTGTGAAAGGAGGTAATCGATGGGTGGAGGCATCAACCAGACCTCTGAGGATTAAAAGATTAAAGCTACTGGCTGTGGCATGCAGTACTTCCAAGAAGGAAAACAAATAGAAGTCTTGGAGCTTCTACCAAAGATGATGAAAATAGAAAGCAGGAGAATTAGTCATCCGTGATGCTGATCAGAAAAATATTAACAGTCATCACCAAGGCCAAAATAACACCTTGCCTTTCCTCTCTGTTATTTACCTCCTTACCAAAACCATTCTTGGAAGAAATGTTGGCAGAACTGATGACTATTGAGCACTTTTACTTAGCAGTAACCACACAAGAGAGGGTCGCTAAGAAAATTTTCCTTATTCCAGCAACAGTGCACAAGACTTGGCTGAAGGATTCCTTCAGGGACAAGGAATTGTCTTATTTTATGAGATTAAAATGGGGCAAGTAAATGTTCAGTGCATGGACAGTGGCTTAGTGAAGGCAAATTTTGGAAAACACGTTGCCCAAGATTACATGTTTAAAGCATAGCTTATGACTTCATGTGTCTACATGTACAATATAAGAGCTGAATTTTTTTCACAAAATGTGATCATTTTAGAGGTAGGCACCCAGAATAAAGAATAAAAATCACAATTCTGTTTATCTTGATCCTGTACTGAACTCCTATTCCATGGTCCCCTTTCTTCGAGCTGAGATGGTAACTTTTCAGTACTTACCAGCCTGGTTTAAAGAAACTTGAATATAGGAGGAGAAGGGCAGCGTGCGTATCTGTGTGCATACTGGGAGGGACGGACTGGGAGGAGGCCTTGTAGTGGGGGAGCTCTGTACAGCATCCAGTGCAGGGGCTCTATAAATTACAGCCTTGTCTCTTATTTTCAGTTGATCTAATGCAATGTGTCACCTATAACTGCACTCTTTGCTGTAATTGATGATGCCTAGGAAAATATTCTGAAATTCTCCTCTGATAAGCACCTAGACAAACTTGATGTTTCCTCTCCGAGACGCAAAAGAGGACATTAAACTGTTTTCACCCCCACATCCCTCGAGCCATGAGAAGTACCAGATCCGTCTCTGCTGGGCCAGACTAAGCCCTGGTTCACCACAAACTCAGTGCAGTACCGACAAATGATCTCCATAGTAAATGATGCAAATAAGAAATGTCAGCATGTTCCAAAATTCCTCACTTAATCTTATTGCCAGTTGTATAGTCTGGATAATCAGTAAATAAATCCCTCTAACTTTGCTCAAATCCTTAGGGGCTGAATACACAGAGAGCACTTTCTAATTCATTCTCATTAACCTTCCCAGCTCTAAACAAAGTAATTTCCTACTTTTCTTAGCATCTGATTTTTCCACTGGCCTCTGCAACACCTGATTTAGCAGCAATGATTTCTCACTTGTGATTTCTGTTTCGAACTGGCATTGTTCTTTCTCCTCACACATATGCTTGCTGGAATAGCACGAATCAGCAAGATTTAAAACCTCCCATTCTCAAGTTTGAAGCCCCTAAAGGGAAATTGCAGTTGTGATGCCAAGGAACACAGTCATACGTTATTTGACTTTTCCTCAGCCAGGCTGACAGCAGAGGGGGAGGGAGGGAGGAAGGAAAGGGGAAGGGAGAGGAAGATGGCATTTTAATAGCACCCACACTGATTTCACACAGTTGGATCACTGTGCTCTGGAGCGGCACCATTTCCTTTCTCCTTTGCCTCACATTCAGGCTATACTGCTAAGCCAGGCTCTATGGGAAGGATTCTCAATCTTTTCTCCCAGCATGGACCACATCCTAGTACAAAAATCTGTCTTGTGGACACCTCCCCTCACAGGCTAGCTGGCTAGCCCACCCTTTACCCCGATTTTTGACAGACCATTACCAACTCAAGCCTTGCACAGACCACCCCACCCACATCCCAGATGTGACTAAATGGGCCAACATTCCTGCCAAGAGAAGATGGATTATCCCCCAGTCTCTTGCCCCAATTCTCATAGCCTCTGTAGCACCCACAGTAATTACTTATCTGAACAAAATTAATAACAGGAAGGTATTTAATCTAATTTAGCAAGTGGACATAGAAGAACCACCAGCATCTTATGTAGATAAATCTGCCTTTCCCAGATGTTAGTCATATGCCAAACATATCTTGGCCACAGTTCTCGTCAAAACATTTCATTTGATAATTCAGGTCCTAAGATTCAAAGCTCTCGTACACATTAATGGGTTTTCCATAAGCTCTCCATCAGGCAGAGTGACAGTGGTCTACAAATTCTGGCAGGAATTCTTACCCCAGTACAGCGTCAATGATCACCACCGTCCATACTCCCCATTTAAGAACTCCTTTATCTTTGCAAGCAAAAATTTGAGCTGCAACATTCCTGTAGCAGAAAAGCCTCAAAACAGATCAGGAGAAGAATTTGAAAACACCGAGAGCTTTACTGAAGTGTAACAAATATTGCTAAACAAAAGAAAATCATCCATCCAGGAACATTTTGGATTCATGCCACAAGAACAGAAATTGAAAATTATTGGGTAAAATTATTTTCAGGTGAAAAAATGAATTGTGAGCAACTATGCTGCACATAAGCTTGGACCAAACGAAATTAGATACTGCTTTATGACATGGCTTCCATTTTGTATAAATATGCCAAAATCCTTCTCAGTTCTACAAAAACAGTAGAAAATTAATAAAATTTTTTTTCCTCCCTAAAACAAAATTGTGTTTAAGAGACAGTGAGATTCTGGTAAGTTAATACACGTGTCTTAAGCAACAAACATAAGCATTTCATGTTATAAGACCATACACTTGTTGGCACAAACCAAAATGAAACTATGAAGTTTAAACCTTAAGTCCCTCTGACCTCCTCTCCATGGGGAAGTTAAAGGACATCCGTGATTAGCACTCTACCCCGAGGTCCAAGCAGATGCAATATGGAGTTCACCTTTGCCATTAGGATCACCTGGCTTTATTGCTGCCACAAACAACCCTAACCTCACACTTCAGCTGGATATTTTTGCAAATTAACTTTTAAAATGACCTATAGCATTTTCAGTTCAAAGGATTGGTTTTTTTTTTCCCCTCCTCCTCCTGTTACTTGTCAGCAGCACGAGGTAAAGTCAAGACTCATTCGACATCTCTCATTTTTCAGCTCTTGCACAGCAATGTACAATCAATGAACCCCATCCTTGTGGCAGCATGACGAAAATGCAAACTTCTTTCAGACAGGGATCAGTAGTTCACAAACACACACTCTCAAGGATTAGAACTGGTTTTGTCAAGAAGAGAAAAAACTGCCACACCATTAGGGCTAGCCCCCCTCTTTTTAGAGGGGTTTGCCTGCTGAGCAAAGCTGGGTAGGTAAGAGCAGTGGTTTAATGTATCATCCCAACGATCAAATGTCTCAGAATGGAGTTACAGATACAAAAGTTTCACTCTTCTTCCCCTATGGTTCTATATTGAAATGTTTTCTGTAATAAAATTACTGTGAGACAGCTAAATCCAAGGGCGGGCATGGAACTTGAACCCACGGCCTTCTGGCTTAGAGGTGAGACTATTCCTAACTGAGCCAAAGTGACATACATAATATGCTTTCAAGGTTTTTAGAGAGCTCTGTCATGATTTAAAAACACTAAGTCTTTGTGGTACAAACCACAGCACAGGAAAGAAGTGGGGCTCCCTTTTTACTGCTAATTTTAGCTGATGAATTGTTTATAATCTCCTGCAAAAATACATAAAGCCTTATTCTGCCTTAAGCTAAGAGAGAACAGCCTTTCAAAACTGATTCTTAATTATAGTGTTCCCCTGCTAGATGGGATGGAGGCGGGTTCCAAAATTGTGTCAGAGTATATGAAGTGATAAAATGAGGATGGGTGAGCTATTTTTAAACACACTCAAAGACTTTGAGGTCAAAATCCCTGAATTTATAGCCTTATGGCCATATTAAGACTCATGGATTATTAAGACCCGCACGGCAAGATTCAAATATCATTTCATTTGAGACACACTCTGGCTTCAGAGCATGTGTTCCCTACCAGTCTGCCTGCCAAACTGGGGCCCCCCAGGGAGCCACCTTTAAGCACAGATTATATCCCTGCTGTAGACAGGCATTTGGGAGACAAAGGGGATGAGATGCTTCCATCACAGTGTATTCCCCCCTCCTCTCTTTTCCCAAGACATTTTGCAAGTGAGGGGCCTGCCTTTCCAGATGGGCAGGAAGCAAGTTGGGTTAGAGAGAGAGTTTGAGGAGTCTTCAGCAAATGCACGTAACTGCTCCTTACGCTACCCAGTCTAGAAAGCTACTACAGCCTCAGGCCCTGGTGATATTCCCTCACCGCAGTCGTGTTTCCCATTTGAAGAAGGCAGCTGAGCACCTGCTGCTGGGACAGAATGGAGAACTGCCGCCCAGTAACACTCAGCCTGGTTCAAACAAAAGCGATCCTGCCGTCTCCTACACAGTTTCTTCCCCATCGCAGGGAGAGAGGCGTTATGACAACTCTTGAAACGCATCTTAGACTTTCTAGAAAATCCAGATTTGTAACAAAATCACTGTTCTGCTCGTGGAAATAACCAACATACAAACAAACACCTGGGAAGGAACTGGCACTGCCTTTGCTCCCACAAGCTTCCCAGCACCGCCAAGTAAGCTCCTGATCTCAGTTTTGACTCATGGCAGCATTTGGCTATGTAAAAGCTGTCGCCCTCTATACAGATACTGGTTTCTTTTCAGTAATGATCAACGTACATCTTTTTTTTGAAAAAGGAAAAAAACTACCAAGTGAGGAGAAACCAACTGGACAAACTTTCCCTGCCTTTCACCTATCAGGAGACTACGATGCACTTATTAGGATTAGAGGGTCTCCCACTTGGAGCAATGCTGAATGGATCCATGTTCCTTACTTTGGCTTTTTTGCAAATATTTTATATTTTTGCAAATCCGTGGTATCAGACCATACTATAAGCATCAAAAACTCGTTCTTTCAAAACTTCCCTGTCTTAGTCTGAAAATCTTTACCGTTACAATAGCAATGTGGTGAGTTCAGAGACACTTTCTCTCCTTGAGGTCAAGAGATGTTGTTCCTGTATGGCTACAGACACCATTACTTACTTGAGAATTGTTCCTTCCAGGAGTTGGGCCTTACCCATCTCCAACTGCAGTCACTAGAAATCCTCCTCCCGATATCCAACCGGCATTTACCTAGACTACAACAACCGCTTCCCTACATTTCAGGAGTGGCAAAACTAGCTTTAAAGCTTTTCCTACAGGTGTCCTTCATGAGTTTGATTTTCAGGCACACAGAATTCCTGAACTCCGCTCTGCACCACAAATCACCCTTCAGTTACATCCTGTACTCCTGCATCGCATTCTGCTCCCAGCGAAACCCTTGGCAAAATTCCCACCGAGTTTAATAGTCCAGTCCTATTCCACCCAGTTCCTAACTGAGGTTAATTTCTTTTCTCCAAGTATAAACAGAAATCAGCAGGTAAAAAAGTTTTGTCTAATGTGGCACTAAGGCTGTGGAATTTACTCCCATGTGAGAATGGCACAATAAAGTCATTTGTTTAAAACTAAATTGAAAACATTCCAGTCCTCTCAGTCTTACGACTATTAGCTTTAGTTTCTGCACAGCACTGTAGAATGTCTGGCATCAAAGACACTTTGTACATTGCACTGAACTTGTATTGGACACTGTTAGTGGACCATTAATCACAGTGAACAAAGATCCCATGCAAACACAAAAAAGTACTGATTTTTCACATGTTCGGCATAGACGAGAAAAGGTTAACACCACGGTTTTCTGGATGCTACATATTTTGAGACATGAAGCGCTGACAAGGCATTTGAGAGGGTGCAGATTTTTCCATTGATAATTACATAGTCCACATTAAACAATTCTTATTTGTGCCTAATACTCCCTAGAATTAGACAGAAACATACCTCAGCATAAACTAGCACAATTAAAATTCAGATGCCTATAAATGCCAGTACTTCTTTATACCCACACACAGATACCACACACGTGTCGGGGCAACTGTCATTGGCAAGAACATCTACAATGATGTGAACCATGGTTCACATGAACCATGAATGACCATGGTTGGAGAAAGCGAAGGTTTATGCGAAACACGCACTAACAGATCAGCTAGCTGAGGGAACATGATTGTATGTTTGGAAGTGTTGGAAGAGGACGGGAACTGAACCAGTATCAAAATGAAAAGACCTGAAAAGGGAAACCAGTCAGTGGCCAGGCAAACAGTAAAGGAGGCACACAGGAAAGATCGTGGTCTGGAATCGTAGGCTGTATTTCGAGGTGCAATTTACTGACAACATCAAAGGAGAAAACGCTGTGTTGCAGGACCATGAATTAGTGCTTTCAGCTCCTCATGGCTGTCATGGGCAGTTTCTTGTCATCCCGCCCAAAGCAGGGGAAAACCTGAGTCACCGGCCCTGAAGCTTGCTGTTTGACAAGATGATTTCCGTTGGGTTCCTCAGAGCAAAGTACTTCAGCTACCAAGCTTTCACAGACAAAAGTTCTTGCACTCTTGTACCAACTGTCTCAGATGAAACAAACTTAATTGTATCATTATCATTCTTTCCTAACCAGGTTAGGAGATGTGAAGGAAGCAGTGAGGGAATAAATCACTACCCTCAAAAAAGAAAGGTACATGTGCAGAATTCTCCTAAAAGTATCATTGATATACACCCACATCCAGTCATCAGCTCCCAGGAACGCAACAGTCCCTGCTACTGCTCGTGGAGTGAGGGCAGAATCACAGTATGAAGGCATCAGCATGGTACTTGGGTCTGTGGAATGGCAAGTGCAGCGCCTACACTCTACAAAACGGGAAGAAAAGCGATGCAAGTGCAGGCTTGTTAGTCGAACCATGACTGTGTGCAAAGCTTTTGAACATGTTTCTAAAGAAAGACTTCAAACAGAATAAAAAGAAAGATGGCAGAGCATGCCAGACTCAATAAGTTAACTGATTTTCTAAGGGAAACTTGACAGATCTTTGGTTCAGCACAGTGATACCCTTAGGAGACTGGCAATTAAGTTTATAAAGATGAGTATTAATGAAAGAACGGTACAGAAAAAGAACTGTCTAACAGATAAACAAATGATAACATGGGAAGAAGAACTAGCAGCCTTGAAAGATTTCAGCAAAGTGTCCAGTGGACTGGTCTCACTGAAATAAAATAGCATGAACTTGCCAGCTAAATTCGTTTCTGCCCATAACACAAAACTGTGAGGTACTGGCAATACAACAGGGGATTGAACAGTGTCCTGGAAGACACAGATAACTTCAAGGATTGGAAAAACAGAAACAGGATAAAATAATAGTGATATGCTGGCAGACTAATGACAGCTGCTGTGCTGGACCAGGAGCTCATGAGCTAGCAATAACAAATAAAAAGAAAGCCCAAACACCTCTAATGAAGCATCAGACAATTCTGAGACAGCACAGCCATGAAAAGCATTGGTAGTCTCTGTTATGAGCAACGCAGGTCCAACAGAGGGAACACTGTTTTATATGGTACTGGTGGGATCTTGTCTGGATCACTGATGGAGGAGGCTATGATGTGCCTGCTGGTGAAAGATAACACTTTACATTTCCCTTGTTTCCAGGGTTGCTGCACTATTTCCTTAAGAGTCAAACAAAACTGTGTGGCCAGAACAAGAGTATTTTATCACAATACCATTGAAACTGCTTTTCAGCCTCCACAGGGTAGAGGACTGCAGTCTTTGATAGCCCTAGGTGGTTAATTTGAAATAGCTCTGCGTCTTACATGAACTATATGGTGCTCTCTTCCTTCCTTCCCCACCAGGTCCTTGTCCATGTTCCAAACCATACTCCCCTGCCTCTGAGCTGGAAAGGGCTCTGCATCAGCGCTCTCATCAAGCTAGGGAGTATATCTGGGAGGACAGAGTGAAGATATTTGGTTAGTGGCCTCCAAAAACTCCCATGCACACACTGATCAACCCAAAGCTGCTTCTGCTGCTTACTGTGCCTGGGAAAAGAGGAGCATGGCCTTTGGAGAAGGCTTTTCTTAAGAAGCCACTGAGCATGGAGACTGTTGTTTGACCACTTTCTTCAGTGGGAGCTGGAGAATTACTGCATGTTCCACAGGTCTGTGCAGAGCGATTTAGGGAGCCTGGCCAGACTAGAATAGAGAAGCAGCATAAGGAAACAATTCCTGCCCTTCCAAGCATTGCTTTTCCACTCTTCTCTCTGAACTGGAGGATCAGTTCTTTGAATCTTCACCTTCTACGGGCTTTGATGTAGGGAGGAGAGAGGCCTGGTCATAAAGAGTGATCTGAGCTGCAGGAGGAGCAAAGAGAAACTGTCACTGTCAGTACAGTGAGCTGGTCCCACAGGTTGACTTGTCACCTTCTGTCACCCTTCCAGAAGCCTTCATCCAACTTAAGAGGGCAAGACCCTTGCGAGAGAAGAGCAGGCAGCTGAAAAGGTGGTAAACAGCCGAATAAAGATCTTGATGCTCCCGTTATCGCATGGGCTGCTGCTTACACCCTCTATATAATAGACAAGGGATGGGAAAAAAGTATCTGAGACCCTAAAATTAACACTTAAATTGATAAAAGCAAGTTGGACTCGACTCTCAGTACTAAGTATCACATCTGAGACAATCACCATGTCAGTGACGAGTCTCATCTAACAGAAGGTCGCTTTAGAATTATTGGAGGATCAAGTGACACATTTAAGGATCTGCTACTCCAGCTAAATCTCCACATCTGTCTAGTGAAAACTTTTGGGGTGTTTATCAGAAGGGGAATTGTAGAAGGAGGTGAGAGGGAGGTGAACTCTTTAAAATATAATTTATTTTCTGGCTACATTCCCTTCATAAGAAAAAAAAGAAAGAAAAAAAAGACTTCAGCTTAAATTACAGGCATGCAGACAAGCTCTCTCAGCCCCAGAAATTCATCCTACATGTTGATTAATAGTCAAACTACTAGAGCTTTAGCATGAAAAATAGGCTAGGCTTCAACTGAAGATTGCCTGTAGCTAATGATGCAGTGGAATGAACATTTTCATTCCAGCTAAACCATTCCTGTTCCTGTAAAAATAAAGAAATCCAATCTTGGGTTATGAAAAAGACTCAAAGAACTCTGCATACTTCTTGGCTTAAAATAATGCCATGCATTTTAACAAATCTATATACACAGGATATGCTACCTGTGAAATTAAACATACATATAATTACATACATGTACATGCAGAGTATAAATATCTGAAGTGAGGTCAGGGAGCGGAAGAGAAGTTGGTGACCATAACCTAAAATTTCACATGTACAAGCACATTACAGTTACTAGATTTTAACATAGCTCCTGTGTGTCAGGCTAGAAAAAAAATAAAATGTAATAATAAAAAAAACCCACACCGCAAGGAAGTGCAGTGGGCTGTATAGCATCTGCCTGGCAAGGCTGCCTGACAGAGGCAGGACTTGCCTGGAGATCTCCCTGTGGTTCAGCCCCTGGCGCCATCAGTTGGGCTTGAAATCAAAAGCAGTGGAAGGAGGTAATTAAAAGTGACTCTGCACCACTCCGCTGGCAAAAGAAGATTCTGCTGCAGCCACCGAAAGAGGGTGGGAAAGGATTCAGGGATATGTAAGAGAAAGCGTGTGTCTCTCCAGCTTTAGTGATTTCCATTATGGAAACACAGCACTTGCCAGCTTTTAACCTTTATGCCGCTGAAGTCAAATATCAACTTTTTTGTTTTAATTTCAGCACATAAAATGCAAACTCCAGTTTGGCTAATGTCAACAGCATGTTCTCCCTAAGCTGCAAGTAAGGTGCAGAGTTGAAAAAGCACCACAAGATAGAAAGTTGAAAAGTGGAATTACACACAAATAGTGATTGCCACCAGCACTTCTGCTGGCTAGATCGGCAATTTTCAAGACTATGAAACTGAGAGAGGGTGCAGGGGAAGGCCATGAGGTTCAAACCATCCTGTTGGCTCCAGGAACAACTATTAAAAGAAATTAAGAGAAAAGTCAGACCCCAGAAGGAGCAGAAGACACTGTGTTCCAACTCTAACCAGCTGAAGGAAAGTTTATATAAAAACAATCACTTGGGTAGTGACTCATAAGGAAAGAATCCCTAAGCTTTCTTCAGGGAAACCCCAGTAAATAACATGTCTAAAAACACATGAAGATGGTGGTGTCTGTTCTGTTACGATACTCGGTCCACATGATAAAACCTTTGGCTGCAGAACAACCTACTAAGCACAGTTCTCTTTAGGAAACTTAAAAAACACTAAGAATGGCTGTGGCTGTTCGCAAAGTCTGCCTCATATTCTAGCTCTTGTATGAGCTGTCTAATGCGAACTGGGAAGAAACGTGCAAAGAGTGCTTTTTGTTACAATTCTGGAGAGTGCTTGCTTCTCTGTTGACTACATGCAGTTGTACTCTCAAGATATGTAAATGCTTGGATTTCAATACATTCTGCATCTTTTATAACTAAATGTTACGGATCCAAATATCCTGCCATGCTACGCCCAAATAAACCGAATTAAAAGCTTGCTGCATGCACAACTTCTCTGCAATATGCTATCCAACACACAGCAGGTTTGTGCAAGAAATAGTACTGTATCCAAGGAAGGGATGGATAGAACTTGCAATGTATAACTTCTTTGGTTATGAAGGGGTTTTTTCTTTCATTTTCTTTTTTCTTTTATTTCTTTATTTTTTTTTTAATAAGCACAACATTTTGGAAGCATGTTGGTGTGTTTTTAGGCATATCTTCCAGCAAAGAGACTTTAAACTCAGTAAAGTAAGTTCATAAAAATAAGAGAAGTTACAGTGGTTTCCAAACAAATAACCGGATCTGAAGACCGTGACACCTGACCTTGGACTGACTAAACAAAACTCTACTGTTGGAGATTCCAGGTAGGAATATTAACAAAAGCATTCTGCGTCAAGCAGAGCTTACATTCTGTAGCAAAGCCGCTTAGTTTTTACAGATGTCCAGGAGAACAGAGTGGAAACTTAGTAGGAGCTTCTTAGTAATTTCACCTCGCTCTCTAATGAGTTTTTAGCTTGTTAAGTGTGAATGTGGACATTCTAATTTGCACTGGAAACCTCCCCTGCAAAAGTTATTCCTTTTCTTACCGAACATAACGTATTTTAGTTTATGCTGCTCCCCATATTTTCAGCTGCTATAGATCCATAGCAGACTCCAGAAATTTTCCAGGATATAGCCAGAAACTTGTCAAGAAAAAAACTGAAGGTTGGAAGCATCGAAGAGTCATTCCCAAGGGATTGTAGAGTTACCATAGTAAAGCAGTGTTTTTACCAAAATGTTCAGCAACAAAAGAGGTAGCATCATAGATATTTGAACTGTAATTTTCCATTGCCAGCTGGGGGCTGAATTTGGAAGGAATAGGCTATTTGTGACAATGTTTCAGGTATTTGTGACAATCCGTAAACTCTGGTAGATAGCTTAATGCTTTTCTATATATGAAGAAATATATTTTATAAAAAGCAATTAAGGAGCAGCCTAAAGGCCACCAATGCTGAAGAAGCAACAGCTTCGCATAGAAAATATGCAGCTGCAAGTAACATGTAAGTAACTGCTTTAGAACAGGAGCATCTTTTAGGTCAAATAAACCATGCCAACATCCGAAATGGAAGATTCAACCAGAAAGAACACAGGCAAGACTGACTTTGCCTGAAAACCCAGCAACACACAAAAGAGGAACAGGTCACGCTGAGAAGTGCTGCATCCTTTTATCTTTCATGGAATGGCAACGTTCCTGAGCCTTACCAGAGAAAAGGTACATATGTAAGAACTTCATTGTAAATTTGAGTTCCCTTACTTTACTGTCTTCAGAAAAGACCTGAATTTTGTTGGGAAAATGTGATGGAAATCCATTCAGCATACCTGAGCAAAGACACCAGGGTTCTTTGAAAACACACACACACTTAGTCTGTCTTGGGTAAAATCCTTCGAAACAAAAGGGTGGAGAACTTCATATGCATGTTGACCTCTAGGCTAGTTCACAAGCAATACTGATTTTACATCACTTGAACAACTGACCCAACAAAACCATCTGAGCAAATTTCCGATCATACTTTAAACTGAGATGCTTCTACCAGGTAAGGATGGACACTCAAACGAACTGGTGTCGAATTTTAGAGATGAAGAGACTCTTGTAAATAAGCAGAACAGAAGGATTAATCATAAAATCATTTAGGTTGGAAAAGACCTTTAAGATCATCGAATCCAACCATTAAACTAGAGCTACCAAGTCCACCACTAAACCATGTTCCTAAGTGCCACATCCACATGTCTTTTAAATACCTCCAGGGATGGGAACTCAACCACTTCCCTGGGCAGCCTGTTCCAATGCTTGATGACCCTTTTGGGGAAGAAATTTTTCCTAATATCCAATCTCTAAAGAGAGTGGCAAGGTATCCCCTGAGCCTCCTTTTCTCTGGCCTAAACAACCCCTGTTCCCTCAGCTGCTCCTCATAAGACTTGTGCTCTAGACCCTTCACCACTTGTTCTTAAAAGACAGGCAGAAAGAAATCACTGCATGCTCCAAAGACATTGGAATGAGGTATTTTTAAAGGACAAAAGATGAAGACATTTTGCCAAACCAGCTCCAAACCACTCATAAGACTGCCTTCTCAGGCTCGAAGAGAGAACTCCTGTGAAAGAAATCATGCTCCTTCTTTACCAAATTCATTAATAACAAAATAATCCTAAATCCCATGTCCTCTGGTAGTCAGACCAGCGACAAACAGGTAGTTTGCCTCAAGACCCTCTGTTTCCAGATGCGCTCAATGGCTAGTGATAAACCTTTAACAAAACACACAGACAGGACACTGTTACCTAATTATCCATTGATTCTCTCATGTCATTCTTTGACTGCAAGGAACCATGTTTTTACTCTAAGTTTGTAAAATAGTATCCTGGTCTACAACTGCAGCTTCTAGACAAATAGTATCTATTCACAATATTAAAAGCAGCTGCTAGCAAGGCATCATGCTGTGGCTTACAAAAGAAACTGTACCAGTAAGATGAAACTAAATAATGAAATACGACATGGGGCAGAAATCACAGCCTCAATCAGACAATGCCAGGACCGATTCTAGAAAAGAAGAACTTTATTTTAGCAGAACACTAATCAGACTACAGAAAGCACAGAAAAAACAACAGTCCCCTAAAAAACATCCAGCACTGAGGACAACACACCCACTCACAATGGGTGAAATTCTAACTTTCTGGAAGTTGATGCCATTGACTTCACCATGCCCATCTTCCAGCCGGTCCATGACCTAGCTTGGTTGCAGTTAAACTCTCTCTGAGCACATGCATTCACTCATCAGGTTAAGAGGTATTTCCTGCAGAGCAGTATATAACAAAGAACACAGAGAGTTGATGGTTTCAAACTACTGAAGACGAGTGAAAGTCAAGCTTCCTAAAGCAAGAGCCTTGATTTTCACCACACCAAGGGCAACACAGATGGTGTTAACGACTGCAGACAATGCTGTATTTTGTTCTCACTGTTAGCCTTAGCTTTAACATTTTAATCAGCAGTGAGCCCTCAAACAGAAGTCATTGCTCTAGAAGTAAAGAGGTCCTACAAATGAGGGTAAGGATTTACCTTTGCATAGAACATTGGTTACTTGTATGTACAGAGAGATGTACATTGGCCCACATATAAACATACCACTCTGGTTCATGTATAATCCCACAGCTCTAGACACCAACACATTTGAGGATGCCTGCCGCTGTCATTGTTCATAGAGTCAGACCACTACCTACACTGAACCCCTCAGCTGAGGAACAGCAAGAAACTATGCCCACAGAGCTCCTTGGTGCACAGAGTTGGCATGAAAACTTCACATCTCGAGCGTTTGCAGTCACATCTCGGGTCACAGGTGACGTGAGAGAGAGGTTGAGCTATTTGAGGATGCCTGGCTGTACGCAGCTGCAAAAGTGGATAAAAGGGCAGCCTCTGCCATTTTGTTCACTGCCCTCACAGCAGAGCTAAGGACAATCTCACTCAGCGCTTCTGAGCATTTGCTATCTGAATCAGCCAGATAACCTTTAATAACTACAATTCAGAGTTATGGTATAGCAGTTGTTTCCAGACTGTGGTCCTGAACAACTACAGACTACTCCTACGCAGTGCCTGCAGAACACAGCTAGGGACAACTGGCCTGTGACTGGGAAGGCTTCTGTTCTATACGGAGGTTCCTGCTTCCACTGGAAAATACTTAGGTCTGCGAATTAACCAGAGTTTTAAACCACCAAACTACAACTGAATGCCAACTTACATTGCGTAAGACTAATTTTTCTCATGGACTTTATCTTCCATGCTCTGGGTTAGTTTCTTTAGTTGATTTCCCTAAATGCCCTTAGGTCTGCTGTCACCCAGTACAGAAACCCCAACAGCTGAACAGGTCAAGATAATACTGTGCGACAGACGTGACTGGAAAGTTTGAATATCTGCTATTTAAAAGGTCTGACACCTTGCCTAACAGGTCATGTTAACTTTGTACCTACCCACCACAGAGCTTATACCTACTCAAGTAATTTAACGTATGTTATTTGAACTTAGTAGCACGTTCAATGACATATAATTCTCTCTTTGAATTACAAATAACTTGATTACAAAAGAGGGAAAGCAGAGGTAGAGTTTAAAAGAGAATGAATGTGAAGGAAACAGAATAAGACCACTTGTTTCTTAACTGCAGGAACAGGGGTTTTAAGAACAGGGGTATGAAAGTCGCCAAAGAATCGTGCTGATCAAACACCACAAAATGTTCATAGCCAGCTCTTCCCAGTGGGAAATCCCAATTCTCCCAAATCGGCACACTCAATGTATTATACAGTACAACAAACAGAGAAGGACAAGGAAGACATCAGTCAAAGGCCACAACGGAGCTGGGAAACAGGTGAGACAGAAGCTGAGGAGTGACCACAGAACAGGAACACATGACATCATGGAAGGAGAGTTACATGAGTGGAGAATGCAGCTCCAGAATGGAGGATTTTACACACAGAACATGGGACTTGAATCCGACTCGGCATATGGGAAGTAATTATAAACCTATCTCCACAAAAAAAAACATAGGTAGGAAAGGTTAAAGAGATCCAGGAATAAATATGTATCAGCCTAGACAATGCATAGCTTAGTTTTTGTTCAAAATAGAGCCAGGGAAAACAGTATTCAGTTTCTCCTGATCATCTTGTTTTCCCTTGTAAATGAGAAAAAAGAAATATCTGGCCATTCACCAGCTGCCCTCCACCCTCATGGCCGATGACTACATTTCCTGTTACACTGTAAATGCTATGGAAGAGTGAGCCTGCTGACATTTTTGGCAGAAAAAAAATCTTTCAAATTTTTATTTACTCCCAGTTACTACGCAGGAGTAGGTTTTTGTGCAATTACTGACTTGGAAGACAAGGAAGATATTTTAGGATTGCCCCAAAGCCTTGTGATACTTGAGAGTGCGTTTCCCCTTCTGTTTGGTCCCTGTCATGGGTGACCCCATACTGTTGCACTCCAGGGGCAATGAGACCTCCCTGACTGCAGCTATTCTGAGATCTGAAGATACAGGGACTCCAGCTGCAGGTATCAGCCTGGAGCCCAAAGGACCTCTGTGGCAGAGGTTGGTGCAGCACAGTCCAGAAGCACCTTCCCCTCTGCCAGCCAACTCTCAGCGGTCATTGACCAGGGCTGGGAAAGCATCCTTAGAGGTTGGCTGCCTTCATTGCCTTCCCCAGGGCAAATTCTCACTATATGTCCAGAATAGGGTTGACATTCACACTCAGCGATCTGAAACTTCACAACCAGAGAGTTTTCACCTTTCTGTAGAACTTCAATTAAATCCTTCATCAGAGGGAAAGTGGTGCGAAAATTAGCTGCACCATAAAGAATGAAGAATTTCAAAATATTTTCAATACGCAGATGCCTTGCCAAAAGCACAGTAAAAAGCCCACCATGAATACATTACAGAAATAAAAAAATGTTTGCTCGTTTCTAAATTTCCTGGAGTTTGCTTAATGTCAGCAGTCCCATTTAACAGCAGAAACGTAAAACCCTGTGACAGCTATTGAACCCCCAACCCCTGAGAGGCAGTTACCAGCTTCGCCAGAACTGGTTTTGAAATCATTCCGTCTGTTAGCCTGCATCTTATTACAGTCAGTGCAACTGATGCAATACTATGAATCTCTTTTTCCCTGTACATTTTTAACTCTCTCATGCCAGCAATTATTTCAGTCTCACAAGAATATAAACCAGGGATGCTCTGTTTCTCGGGAAACATTTGGGGAACAAGGCTGCATCCAGTTTTTGTTTGAACTAACAAATATTTAGGAGGACAAGAAGATAGTTTTTATCTGAAACATGTTTTCACATCCTTGAAACAGTGAGGCAGCAAGAAAGGGACTGAAAAATAGTCTGCCATTTCCTTTCCTCCCTGTATTTTGGACTGTTTTTGATCCAGCATGTGTGCACATGCACACTCACTCGCTTGGTCTGCTCTTTTACACCGTGACTTCATTGT
Organism: Cariama cristata; assembly: GCF_000690535.1. NCBI lineage: Eukaryota > Metazoa > Chordata > Aves > Cariamiformes > Cariamidae > Cariama > Cariama cristata. The sequence goes on from NW_009633999.1 coordinate 53,245, forward strand.
AAAATTCAATTCGTCTGTTTGAAGCAATGACTGAAACACTGTCTATAAAATTATGGCATTTTTCCACTTAAAAAAAAATAAGTTAATACTTCATTTAAAAGTTATTTTTAAACCTAGTTGGCCTGAAGACAATTTTAGTCATAACTGAAGTGGATTCTTCTTTTCCTAGATTTCAATGCTTTCCTTCTCTAAAATATATTAGTTAATTAAAAAAAAGAAAAAAGTTAAACCAGTATATGCACAGTTTACACTTCTGTCTACACTATTTTACCCTCTGACATATAGGCACAGTCTCCTTTTCAACATGCAATAAACCCAAACAAGTCTTTACTTTTTCTAGTTTAGGAATTTAACTCACACACGGACTTTAGCAATCCCAGAGCAGAACCACTTACTTTCGGTTTAATCTGGCTGGGGCACTTGCAGAGCATCACCACAGCCAGTAACTGGCTGAGTCAGAGTTTATGTCTGGGAGGTAACTGAAGGCCCTTCAGAAACATGGTTGAATTTGAAAAAGAAAGCGTCAGAGCCTTATTACAATGCAAAGATACATATGGCTTCTGGCACTGTATCTGCATTTACACATCAATAGCCAAGCCTGAAATAGATGAACTGAGAGCGCTGTTGTCATATACATAGGTAGAATGAGTATCCTGACTTCACTGAGTTCCCATTTTCCAGCACTGCTTCAAGAGACAGTAGGGCATCTGGTCTTCTCAATGAAGCAGCTGATCTGGAATCTGGGTTTAGTAAAACTATCCCCTTCAAAAGAAAAAAAAAAGAAAAAGAAAAAGAAAAAGAAAGAAAAAGAAAGTAAAAAAAAAAAAAAAGATAAAAGAAAGACTTGAATCTAAGCAATTAATATGTCACCAAGGAGTATTTTAAGGAATAACATGCAAACTGACCTGGTAGGCAGGGCATTTTCCTTCTCCTTTCAAAGGGAGTTCTGTTTTTCCCAAGAGAAAAGTCAAACTAAATTACACTAACTGACTTTATATTCAGTATTATCTGCACTGTGACAACTCCACTAACGGAGATGTGAATATAAGGTTTATATACTTCAGTTCTACATATTTTGTAAAGGGTACCAGAAAGCACAATAATGCAAAATAATCAGAAGAAAAGAACTTTGTAGTCACAAAAAGTAATATAATCAGATTTTTATTTTCCAAGTTGAATTTTTCTCAAGTCTGAGCTCAGCATTAAAGTGTTTGATCCTTCAAATTAAGCAGAAATGATTGGCTAACTCAGGGCTTAAGGATAACAAAGGAAATATGAATTTTTTTTTTTAATAAAAAGTGTCACTTTGGGATTGTTTTTGTGGTGGTTTTACTGCTTGGGTGCCTAGGGATTTGGAATAAAAATTTCATAAGGACACAGGATCTATCTAATCTTTTAACCTAACAATGTTAGAAGGATACTGAAAATGGATTTCATGAGAATGTTACAGGTTTTGCTGTGGTTTTCAAACAGCAGGCTCTAGAGGGGGCTGTTTGGGGGGGGGATGTTTTTTTAAATGAAGGTGATGAAGATGCACAGGGGAAGAAGCAAATTCACAACGGTGGATTGAGACAGTCAGAAGCACACAGGTTATCTGTCTTTAGTACGTGGACTGAAGCTACAATGCTCCGCACAACTCTGTGCAATGCTCCACTCTTCCTCTGCGCAAGGCTGCGGAGTGGAGTTGAGTTTTAATACTAGTAAGATGCGGCTTGCCAACATGTGCTTGCTGAATGAGGTAGGTCTCCATTACCTCATTCTACACGACCCTTTTACAGATTTTATCCAACAAAGCTTTTGAAGATATATTTATCTTCAACCATGTGAGAAATCTCACTTACGTTAATGATTGTGCAACAATAAAAAGAAAAAATAAAAATGATTAGTAGTCCGCTGACAATTATAAGCCCTCTTCACTTCCCTTCCCCCCCTTTTTCTTAGGAACTCATTACTCCAATGTTTATTTTTACTTTTGTAAACCTAAGAGTGCAAAGCTAAAGGCAGAGGTATAAAACCAGCCACAATCTGAATGGGAGGGTGCGTACAGGATCTTTACATATGTACTTACGACACGATCCACAATATGAATGTCACACGGGGCAGCACTAGCAGGAGGGTTACAGCTTTGCTAGTAACCCAATAAATCTCTGCCAGGGCAGTAAGGAAGGATTATGCAGCTTTGCAGGATAAAGCTGCATAAGAAGCTTTTTTCATCATCCTCCTCAATCTGATGTTCCTCTTTTCCCCCGACCCCTTCTCAAAAACTCTCTTATCACCTCTCAGGTTTACCCATTCCATTTCCCATGCCACTAGGTGCAGAAATCTCAAGACGTTTGTGGGGTTTCAGCCCCTGCAGGCAGCTGCAGATTAATTCTCTCTGTGTATTGGGATAATGTAACCTCCAGAATCCAGCATGAATAACCTTTGTGAAAGAGAAGGGGGAGGACATTGATGAGGATACAAGAATCCTTACAAGGAACTGCGTCCAAGAGAAAGATCAGGGTGGTTTTCTGAAGATTCCTTTCAGAGTTATCTTCTGGCTGACAGGCCAGGCCAGAGGGAGAACGTTTCTGAACCTACAGCAAGAATTGCCCTTTACTCAGAGCGAAAGGAGAGCTAACAGTTCCACCAACCCTCCCATCTCTCAGGTTTCTCCTATACTTGCTTATGGGTACCCTGCCTTATGCTAGCAACTAACTCTGTGTCAGATGCTCCTGGTCCTGACCTCCCTGGGGTGCCCCATAGCTCAGGTCTCTGGAAAACAAAGCTGGTCTATGCAACTCCTGACCTCCAGACTCTGTTTGTGCCAGCCCCAAGAGGTCTTTGGTGCCTCATCTATCCCCATTTCCCTTGACAGACCATCTACAGTCTAACCTCCCTCCTCTGCAGATCAGATTAGCATCCGCTGCAGCAGCAAAGCCTTAAGTCAGCATATCGTAAAGAAACATTATAAACATTACCTTGACATTTTAGTGTACACAGTTAACATTTACTTTTCACACCACCTCCTATGTAAAGTTCCTCTCTCCACACCATCAGTACACGACTTCTCTTAACCTCTCCCCACCCAACACTAAGAACCCCTTTTCTCAAGCAGGCCAACACACCCGAAGATTTTCGGTGCTTTTAAGCCCAGCTACTATGGAGGCAGAAGTGGTCAAAAACTGGTTAAAAATACAAAAATTAAAAGCAGACAAAATTCCCCAACCTTCAGAATATTAAAAACCCACCTGGGTCTTTCCCAAACAGCCCAGAAATGCTTCAAGGTCACAATGACATGCTCCAGACAACATTTCAGGGGCTACTTCCAACATTTGCTGTGAAGCATCTTTTGATGCTCCAGATACATCTTCCTAAGGGTTAATATTCCAAAACAGGAAGCAGGGGGGAGCGGGGGAAGCACGAAAGCTGTATAACTTCTTTCCATGGTATGACAAACTCTCTCTGCATCATATTCCAAAGTCTGAGATGTGCAATTTCCATTCTTAAGTTCAGTAAAAATGGCATACAAAAGTACTATCGCTTTATGTACATATGACATGATCCACAGCATGGATGCCACACTGGGCAGCACTGAAACTGCCCGACAGCACTGGAAACTGCTTGATTATTAGTTTATCAGATCAACATCAGCAAAACTGTCTTTTTATGTGCTGCTTACTTTCAAAAAAACCCTACCATGCATATTTCAGTTCTCCCTCTCCACACCCCACACCCTTCTGCTGCTGTCCAGCTGGAACACATCAAGGGTCTAGAAGCCAAGTCAAATGTTGACCCCACCCTCCTCCATCCATTTTAAGGCACCTTCAAAGCCAGTACACTGATCTAGTTCAGCTTAGCCAACAACGCCAGCAAATCTGTTATTTAAGACTTCAGTGCTGGGTTTTTATAACTGCCCATTAATACAAGCTTTGATGTATGGTCAAAAAAATCCAGCCGAAATGAGTTTCATCAGACTGTAGTAACCTTTCCTCAGAAGGTCTTTATTACTATACCTTCATAATCTTGGTCCCAATACTGTTTTATAGTATCATTCTTACTGAACCGCCTTAAAAAACAACACTCAGCAACACTTAACACATCTTCCACAAAATTAAAACAAAGAGCCATTAACGGTTTTCAAGAAGACATTTTTGCACCCACATTTTTAATAGGAGTTTGCTGTTAAGAGCATGCAGCCAATAGTTGTGTGAACCAAAAGAGAAACCAATTTTCCTGACAAAGCCCTTGAGACAGGATACGAAAGGATTTTGTAAAAGGACAACTTACTCTGTTGTTCCCCTTTGCAGGATGCAGCAAGGAGGAAAGAGGGGGAAAAAAAAAAAAAAAAGAAATATTAGATACATTTATTTTATATGCATTCAGTCTAACTCGTACAGTTCTGGAAACAGCTCAAACCAAATGAGGAACTGACTCAAAGAACATTCACTGAATCCTTTAGTTAGACAGCTTCCAGGGGAGCACAGGACATTTGCAAAGGATTTAAAATGTTCGGTGAAGTTGTAAATTCACACTGTTTTTCAAAATTTCCTCTCTACACAAACATTCTGATTCCACTTTTGCTTCCTTCAGTGTAAATCAGGAGCAGCTCCTGGGAAGTCGGTGGACACTAACACAAGGGAGAAGAAAACGAGGCCTGAAATGATCTACGGATGGGACAGAAGCCAGAGGGATTTTCGTGCGTTGGTAACACTGAACTTCCCGTACGCAAAGCTACCCGCTAAACATGTCTGCTTACCCTTGCATGACAGCCACTCCCTACAACATGCCAATGAATGGAAAGTTTCATGATCCAATGCTTTTCAAAAAGCAAACATTGAACTTTTAAATTAGTAATAAAAATAAGGAGGAGATGGCATTAGGGGAGAGGGGAAAAGGAATAGATGGTGCTAGCAAGGTAAAACGTGCAGAGCAAGTTACGACAAACATCTGTTCTATTATTTTTTTTAATTGTGAGTTTTGCTATGAGCTGGCATGAACAGCGTATATTATACAGTGGGAAGTCAGCCAAAATAAACACCAGCCTACAGTTGAGAAATACAGTCTGGAAAGGTTAGTCACAAAGTTGTAGTCATTTTTAAAAAAGGAGGTTTCTGGATGCATCAGTCCAGGAACCCAGCAGTAAAGTCAGCTGGTAAATGGATATCCCGTTTCAAAGTGAATTGGCCACAGTGTGATTTATATCAAGCAAGCTGACTTGCATATGGGTTGGAAAAATAAAAACACTGATTCATTACTATCCGGGTGGCTGTCAAAGCCCACGTTCTGACAAAAGCAAACCTCCTGGGGGAAGGAGGTGACTTGGCAAACTGCAAAAGAATTCAGGGGCTCATAGTGCAACACTGAGGGGTGATTAAATATAGTTAACAAGAGAGCGAACATATGAACGTGAGCATGCATCCCCATGTGCAGAGGGCCGGCAAAGGCAGGCAAAATGAAGTGAGGAAGTGGAGGGATAGGGTGATATATGCCCTTTAATTTTTAATATGTTAATGAGAAAAATTAAAAATCAACAACCTTGGACTTAGCTTACAGAATTAAATTAGTAATAGAGACTTTCTATTAGTGGCAGTAAGTACTGAGCCAATTACCACTGTAATCACACAATTTTAAGTAGCACTACTAAAAAATGAACAGAAAAATTAATATTCTTGGTTGAGAGATTTGCCCCGGTGAGATTTCAGAACAAATCTCTTTAATTCAGTGACAAATTCCTACTTTTCCTGCCACTGCAGAAGAAACCCAGCTAGGGGCAACTGCGTCGGGTTTTACATCAGCGTCCTTGTACGTGAGCAGCTGAACTGTTAATGAAAGCACACAGCTTAGCTTTCAAATTCCAGGCTGCGCACACTGCTCTGGCAGTTACAGAAAGCAGGCCAGCTTCACCACTGCAATACTCCAGGTTTACAGCACTATTAATCTATTTTTCATTTCTAAGCAGCAATTTTTCTGCTTCTGGTGCCAAAGCCTTGGATACTCAAAGTTACTAGCTGTGACTTGCACATGAAAAAGAAGGAGAAGGTCAGTCTGGGAAGGGGTTAGGGTACCTCTTTGCCTTTTTAACTCTGGCATCGCAAAGCTGTGGGGAAGCACTGAAGTAAATGCAAGTTGCTGCCATTTCCTGGCAGTCGCTCTTACATAAAAACATGGTCTCTAAATCCTTGAAGAAGAATACAAGACTGGGGGTGGGGGGTGGTGTCTCTAAAACTATTTTGTATTGTCAGAGGAAGGTGTGAAACTGAGGAGTACGCACAGAATTTTAACAAAACATTTCTGCTTTTCATTTAGGTTCCACTGGCGCTTCTAAGGCACCCTGGGCCTTGGAGCTTTTGCTTTGCAAAATTCAAAGCTTTAACAGCAGACTTGCAGTCCACATTTGGACCTCTAGTCCTGTAGGAACAAAGTGCTTTGCAAGACTAGGGTAGCATCAAGCATCTTTCCCAAACAGTTTCATAGACTACTGGATTAATTTCAAACTACAGGGGTTTGGAACATTAAGATTCACTCTTTTTGTAATGTAAAGATAATTCCAGCTCAAAGGAGAACTGAATGTTGACTCATTTCTACTTCTGTCTTTCAAGGAAGTCTCTCATCTTGTATCTAAGACTCCTTTGACAGACCAACTTTAAACAAAACCAAGAATTCTTTATAAACATATTTTGAATACAAAATATTTTTAGGGGGAAGGGAGAGACAGGAAGACAGAAGAAAAGTTTAGAAATCCAACTAGTCTATCTTGTTTAAAGATAAAGTAACAGATACATTAATATAATAAACGTCACAGAATACAAGATTAAACCAGAGGCAGCAATAGACTTTTTTGACATCATTATTAAAGCCCGAGCAAGAAAAAAAAGAAACAAACAAACCAAAAGCAATAAAGTATTTTGTTCCTAGTAATTAATTAGGTAACCTCTCGTAACTAATCCTTGTAAGATGACTTCTGATGGTCTTAGGTAGGAACTGATCTACTGGGACAGGCAACATACTGAAGAGTCATCAAATTTTATTTTTTAAAAACGTAGTCTCAGATACCTGGTAGGTCTCCTATCAAATTTGTGTTTGAAGTATTCCTAAAAAATCATCATCACTATGTATTCCTACAATAATCAGAGAATCCAGCAGATTTATCTTTTGATGGTAGCTTTGAAACTTGCTATGAAGAGAGGAAACTGAGTTATGTAAACTGGTTGTTTACATAAACGGTAGCCAGAGGAGATGCAGACAGAATTATATTGGAAGCCATAGAGGTATCACAAGCATAAGAGAAATATGAGGAAGAGAAAGATGAAGAGACAGAAGACAGCACAAGACCCTGTCCTCAAGGGACCTGGCCTTCCCAGGGAAAACAAGCAGGAAGAAGAACAGCTTCCATCAGAGTGAAAGTATCATTTCTCAGAACAGTTTTTCCGCTAAAGGAATCTAGCGGACCAGCAGACTTACTGAAGAAAGGTGAATCATGCATTAGAGAAACTTTCAAAAGCTCAAATGACAGGTATTTTTGCTAGTCAGCTTCCTCTCTGGATACATCTCTTCAAACCTTCACTTGACATTAAATATCAAAATAACTAAGTCCAAAAAATATGAAATGGTAGTTGGGCTTATTCTGTTTCCCGACTTTTTCTCTTTTCTGTTAAATTAATAGAGGCTTTTTTTACTCTACCCTGTTCAATTTGCTCCACATGATTAGCTGAGTAAAACTACCTTTGGAAAGGTTTAGCATGTGTTTCATACACAAAAAACATGCAGTGAATCAGTAAAATAAATATACATGATTGTCTGGAATGCTTCCGTCAGTTCTATAATACAGAGCTTGAGCGAATAAACTCTTCAAAGCACATCTTTACCTTAGAATACATTAATAGAAACAATGAAGCTCAGGAAACCCCAAATTGCTGAACACTTTTACTACACAGATCCAATGAAAAACATTTTGGAAGGTTTGGTTTGTGGTTGTTTTCGTTTGTTTTTTTGTTAATATTGAGGTTTGATGCACAAATTGGTCTTAAAATATTTCATTATGAGTATTTCAAAGTTACCACAGAAGAGTACAATGAAAAGGCTACTATTTCTTGAGATATCTGCAGACATTGTGTTTTCGCAGATGATACGATTGTTTTTTTCTGACTCAAACAGAGCAGCTACTGGAAAACTAGTGAGCTGTTTAACTTACTGAGGATTTATCAGGATAGACACCGGCTCGTAGCAGAGATGCCTTCCAGCTATCCACCTCCTCTTGGGAGTCACAGGCTAGCTCAAGGAAACGGTAATCCTTGTAAACATTCCTAGAACAAAGAGCATCACATTGTAAAATCAGCATTTTACTACTCCGTACCTTGCACACAGTATTTTAAATTAAAAATCCTTCGGGATCAGAACTTACTTGGTAATTGTTTTGGACAACAGAGTTTACGGGACAGGTGCTTGTTTAATAATTACATGGAGTATTTAAAAATACCTTAGAATGCTACAGCACAGCTCTGGAAATAATAATCATCTGAAAGCACCGTGAAACTACTTAAAATCAATTTTCCAGCTTTTGCCAAAATGGAGCCCTTTTAGGAGAAAAAGGCTGTTGTGATGCAGAGGACAAACACATAAGATATGCCAACAAAACTGCATGTCTTGTGACTGGTTGCTACTGTAATCGATAAATATCAAAATAATTAACAATGCAACTTTTTCCCATGTGTCAGTCCTTTCACTGCATTATATACCCTTTTTAGCTTTTAGGCATCATTAGTAAAAGGGGAAGAAAACAACCATAATCAGATATTTTAAACAAACAAAACAAACCTCTGATGTCTGCCATCATAGTAAGAAAATTGGGACACATTTAAAAAACACCTCTTGCAGGTAATTCACATAATTAGATAAATATAGGGAATCACTTCATGGGAGAAAAGAGAAAGGAGGAAAAATACGTATGTAGGAAGGTGGTACTTGTAAATTCTCCAATAAACAGAACAGATTTTCCCCTTATGGTTTAGCCATTAGTTTCCAAATTCAAATTCTATATACAGACCAGATCACTGTAAATTTGTCAGCCAACAGTCTTTTTAGGAAAGGCCACAAGCTTAGCTGACAAAGGTTAGGAAACCACATTTTGCTAGATGTTAACAGTTGCACAAGACTCAATCTTCCATCGCAACCAGACTGTTTTCTTTCCTTAGCAAGCTACGGAGGAGCAGGAGTAGGGGTGGGGAGGAGGGGTTGATGGAGATTACTTCACTTTCAAAGACAGCAAGGACAAGGGGTCCTTTGGTTTCATTATGCAACTACAGAGGTCATTTCTGCCTCACATTTTTGAGGGGGAGAAAAAAAATTGAATACACTATAGAACGAGGAAATAAAGCTATCATTATCACCGCCTAGACAAATTTCTTTAGCATTCAGGGACTGGTGGGATTTCACCATCACACTGCCGGAATACAACTGACTTGATGTAATTCCCACTCGCAGAAGTGCTTCTCCCTTCCAACAATGTCACCAGACAGCTCCTAGCCTTGCTTTTTAGGAGTAGTCTCAGGAAACAGATAAAAAACAGGTAGAAAACTTGTAGCTGAACAGTAAGCGCTCATGTCTGAGCACGAAGCAGCCATGACACCTAATCATTAAATTATCGGCTGTGAAACCACAGTATGGCAACCAGAGTATACCCACCGCTCAATAGAGGGAAACCAGGTACTTTTAGCAGGCTTATAGATTGCATTCAAAATGGCAAAGAGTAAAGGACATACTCAGATTTCCTTAGGTCAGTGACATAATTCTCACCAATTTCAATGGCTGCATCTGCGCAACCGGGCAAGCGTGCTCAGCACCGGGCTTGCACTACACTCCTTGCAAGCATCCAGATCCGAGATACCAGGGGAGTGTGCGTCAGTGCTGCTCAGGGCAGCGCACCTGCACCTCCTTCCCAGAGAAACCAGCCCGCCAAGGGACAAAGAGACGCTAAAGGGTCAGGTCCCAGAGTTTAGGCAAAGTCACTGACAGTATGAATGACTGAAAGCTCTACAGATTTTTTTATGGATTAGAAATTTTAAATTAGATTTTTTTCTTCCCCAACTCCAAATGTCCTAATCCTGCCTTAAGGCAAATAATAGCCTGGATGACCTCCTCAGATGTTGTTATCTTAAACTGATGACAAAACACTTGAAGTTTACTCAATTTGCAATACTGTGGAACTCTGAGTCAACATTTACTGAACAAAACAAAGAAGTCAATAAAAACAAAAAAAGAAGCAAAATGAAATCACCAGAGAAAAAATGCTTTAATTTATTGTTAGGAGAAACTTTTACTGAGATAAGTTTTTTGGCTAAGTTAACTAAGCAGCTATGACTTTGAAAAAAGAGGAAGCCGAAATGGTAAAAGGGTACTCTGAGAAAAGATGACTAAAAATAACAATAGAGCAAATAAAGGCTGTAAAACATAGTGATAGGGAAGTTCCAAAAATACTTATCTGCAAGAGCAAAACAACATGACACCAGCTTATGAAAACATTTTTTCAGGACTGACATGTTATACATTAAACTTTTTGGCATTATGTGACTTGCTACATCAAGCGTAGCTGTACGAGAAAGGATTTTAGCCAACTGCTTTGAACACATGGGGGCTGGCAGTCCTGCATTCCTGTCTCCATATCAAGACTTTTTCTAGGTCTAGGGACACTTTGTGGCCAAGCAGCTGATGTCTCCAGCTCTCCAAGGCCCTTCTCCCTGTAGTATCTGAGAGTTCCACCATTTTAGTGTAGCTAATATCTTAGCCCACCACCAAAGACAAAAGTTTCAGCACAAATGAGGAACTGAAGGACATACACACTGAGCCAGAACTCATAGGAAGCCTCAGTAGGGTAGGTAAATGGATGCTTGCCTTCTGAATCAGCTTCCTTGCTACTAAACTTTCTTTGCCTTCCTTTCTTCCAGAAAGGCTAACAGGCACAGGAACTTTTCAAAGGAAAAAAAGCCAAAGTAACTTCTGAAAAGAGTGTGTCCTTTTTCTGTTACTAGTGGAATCTTACAAAAACACATTAACATGTTTTACTCATTAGGAATCCACTGGCGTCTCATGGAAAGCTGTAAAAATGTTCTTGAAAACAATTCAGATTTTTTATTTTGTTCTTTCTTCCACTTTTTAAAATTGCTGAAGATATCAGCACAGAAACAGTTACTACTCAATCCTCAACTACTCACTCCATACAGTGAGATTATGTTCTCATTGTCCTCTCTATAGCAGCTAAATGGGATGTTATACATCAAAGAGAATGATAGAATACAGGATACCAAGAAGCAAAAAGACGAACTCTCAACAATACAAATCTTGTTGATATTCAGGCATCTTTAAATCTAAGGGACTGTAGAAACAAAACAGATACAATACATGGGAACATACCTAGAAGTACAATTTGGGTGCAACGTTTCCTATGAATATTTAACATTTTTAAAATGTGAACACATAAACGGGGAAGCTGTGTGCAAAGCTATATGCATACACCACATCTACCTATGCTGCTTCCTCATGTAGAGTCTCATCATTGTAATTTAATATCCTGCAGAGTACATGAAAATATATCCATAGTGACATTACTGGAAATTAACATACTACTACTTTTTTTCCAGAGCAAAAAATGCAAAAGGTTACCATTTGTTATCTGCAGGTTTTATTATACTCTAGATAAATAAACCTCTAGTACTGAGTACCAGAAAAAAGCAGAACATAATTGCTTATGGAGATGAGCAGAGAATTGGACTAGAAGCATTATTCTGATTCTGGAATGGTTCCACGCTCAAGACGTATCTTCTTTCGGCCAAGCCCATTACTTGAAAGTCCAGCAGACACCCAGCTGTAACTTTGCTTACCCTACAACTTTATTAGTACCTTTTTTTCCAACATACTGAATTCCTTACCCCCATATATTTCAGGGCCTAAAGTGAACTTTCTAACACAGAAATGACCTTTACATTGTTCACAGGTATTTCTTTAACCCCTCCCACCATGGAAGAATCCGAACATGAAAATGCAGGAATGGAGTAAGGTATTTGAAAGGAAGTTTGAAGACTGAGCCCAGCTGCAAGTTACTGAGATTCCTCTCCCACTAGTCCTGAAGCCTGGGCTGTCACTATTGCATAGAGAAGGCTCGATTGCCTATAAAACAACAGAGCAAATAACTTAGTAACATACAACCAAAACTCACAAAGAAAGAACTTTCTAGTTGCCTGCTACAGTGGAGACAATGCCAGTAGATTTCCCTCTACCACAGCTGCACATCAAAACTGTTTGCTATCTGAGCACACTCAGCTGCTGGACCTCAAGATGTATAGTATCTCTTGCAATTTCTTAATACCAAGATAAGGTTAAATATTTATCTCCAACAAACCTGGAAAGATTTTAAGGGCAACCACTGTAGACACATTACAAACCCTGTTAATATGCATGTGTATATATTAATGCATATCCACATATTAACCATATGCGTAGACAGCTTTTAGATTGAGTTGGGTCTGGAACATTTCAGTAGACAACTATGTACTGTATACGCATGTAATTTTTTTACATATAGAGAAAATACAAACCAAGAAGAAATGAAGATGCATTTATTCTCGTCAATATGGGAGGAGACAGAACAGCAATTACAGAGCAAGAATATTAGTGAAATTTTTAGAATTCTGCCTGTAAGCCACTTTAATCCTGCAAAGAACACAAAACCACATTTAACTTCAGCAGTCGCACTGAAACAAGCGAAGCTACTCACAGACTGAAACATAAAGGGGTATCTTCTTGTACAGGGATTTTAAACAACTGTGCTTACCTCAAACGATTTTTGGTAGATGCAAGTAGAATTAAAATGAACGTTAGAAATCTAGAACCAAATACAAATCGGCCTAATTTTATTCCATGAAAAACACAAAAGATTTGATTCTTCAACATTTCTTATTTGATTGAAATTGAAATCATACAGAACATGGATTTCATAATTAGTCACCTACAATGAAAAAGGGAGAAAAAAACCAGACTCCAGATACTCCAAATACACACGCACAATCGGGAAATATAATCTTGGATGAAACTCTGCTGTACGTTCTCTACTTATTCAACCTGCAACTCCACTGTACACTTTCTGCTTATTCAACCTTAGTCTTCGTCTACCATTTTAGACATCTGTAATCCCACAATGGCTGGTTTGAATATACGCACTATTTTTTATATAAGAAAGCTCTACTAGAAGCTCTGCAAATCATATATCTTAAAGAAATAAAAATGACCATCTGCTCCGAGTTAACAACGACTAATATTTTCTATCAAGGCATGCCATTTCAGATCAGTCCAATGTGAATGCTAATTAAAATTAATTACACACATCTCTGAAGGTTTTTTCCTTAATATCCAGAAAATCCAATGAGACGATGTCATGAAATAATAGCACTTAAGGATTTTACCACCTAACTCACATAAGTGGTCTCCCAGAAGTATAAGGATCTTTTCAAGTTCACACACACAAATACACACACAAACCCACACAATTTTAAGGTGAAAATGAACAGAAGATACACTGATCGGTATATAGCCAAGCCTGGCCAATGAAGTATCTAGAGTTCTATATGTAATCCAGAACAGAAATGCAGCCAAAACTAACATCACATAGGTCAAAATCCGCAGTAGTAACAGTAACTGGCACTAAAATATTCCGTAACTCCTTGGAGACGAAGGTTTGATGCTTTTCGTAGGGAGGGATGGAAGCCTGTTTTGGAACCTGCCTTGAGGCCACACGGACACAAAAGCTGCTCACAGCTGTCAGTCCCTCATCACGCATGGAGGGAGCACATCTCCTGCTCCAGTCCTCCAGTCTTGTGTTTCTCTGGATGGGGCAGCGTGACCCAGACCTTGATGGGTTGCAGTCAGCAAGCAAGGTGAAGCTGTCCTGCAGGCTGAGCCAAGTTTACCAGCCATGACTTAGCCCATGCTTACAACATCTGTGTCTCTGGTAGGTGTCACTAACGTTTCAAACCCCACACAATTACTTAGGGAATTTTCCTCAAGTACAGTGTAACTATCATATTTAAGGTATGGGTTTGGCACTGCTGTTTCCTTTCCCCGAGAACCCCTTTTTGCTTGGTAATACCAGTTTTAAACCCGAAATACCTGCACCACCTATCCACCATACTATGTTTTATTTATCATACCAAGAATTCTTGTCAGGAATGACAAAAAGGAAATATTCCAGAAAAAACAAACAAACAAAACAACAAAAAAAAAACCAAAACCTTTCCTTTCCCCCTTTTTTCCTTTTTTTTTTTTTTTTAAATAGAATGGACTTGGGGGATAACGGCTAGTTATTCCTTGGGTTTGTATATTTTTTCTATTCTTAAATACTGTACTCACCAGCATCTTAGAAGTTTGTTTGCAAATGTTAGCAGCTTTTTTCTGGATTAAATTTGTGGTGTTTAATTAAATAGATTCTCATTCTTCCATTTCAAACAGAGAGGGCTCTGAATAGCTTACAGTCCAGCTCTTCCTGGGGCTTAGCTTTCCAAGTAATTCAAAAACAGTAACTAAACATACATCTCATCTTAGGCTTTCTCCTTTAGCCTGGCTTCCATCCAACACCTCCTCTGACCCGGTCTCCTTTCACTAGTTCCCTTTATTTTGGCTCTTGCCCAATTTCCCTAATATATGGACAGCAGTTAACCAGTTGCTGTCCATAAGAAGAAATTCAGTACTTAGAGCTCCAGTGCATTTGGAGTCTCAAAGACGACTTGTGCTCCATCCCCTTCTACAGCAACATTCAGTGAACAACATGCACCCAAAATAAATACTGTCATACCTTTCACTTAGTAGACATAGCGTACTTTCCTGGGTCCTACTAGACAATACCGTTTCTTGTGCAATATGATTCCCGACAGTCAGAGCGTACTCAGGAGTCAGCAGCTAAAATTTATCATCTGGCAGTTCTATTTCCAATCCTATTGTGTGCCCTCAAAACTTCCTTTTGATCACTCTCCTCTTGACATTCATCTGTTTCTCAGATTAAGGATCTGTTTCTACAATGAGCCTATCCCAGACAGTCAGCTCTCATGCAGGGATGGTAGGTTCTGTCACACTGCTTCATGATTATTGAGGAGCATTTAGCTCTCGGGAACCTCTTCTTGTCAAGGCAAACAGGAACAGTACTGTGCTTCGAATTTACTCCTCACATCCCCCTATCACACAGAACCATAGAGGTGAGGAAAACACCACCGTTATTCGGTTTCATCCGGGTCCTGGTTGGGCAGGAAAGTAAAAGACAGGGACACTCGGTGGGATCTTGCTCTGCAAGGAAGGGAGAATTTCACACACTGGTTCTGCTCCTTTGGCTGCAAGGAAAGGAATGAGTCTGAAGAGGAACAGAGGTTCCTGCATAAGACAGACTACTGATAAGGGACTTTCCACCAGGTAACCCTTCCTCATTGTACGGTTGCTACTTCCAGTATTGGTAGGAAAGGCCTGAAAATTCACCAACCTAACAAACACTTCAGCCTACTACCAGTTTATAACCCCCAAATTCTTTACCTAGTAGAATCTCTTCTCCCACAAAAGAAAAAGAATTCCTCTCTCTAGAGTTGGAGAGGAGGTGGAAAGGAAGCTTTTTCTCTGCTTGTAGCAAAAGAAGACTTTACTCATCATTCCTCCTTTAAATAAAAGAGAACTAGTATTTAGATGGAGTTATAATACAGTAATACAATTTATTGACCAATAAATCAGGAAAAACTTGCAACTACTCTACTGCAAAGGCAAAGGCTTACTTTAGAACAACAACAAAATCTAGTAAAATAATGCCATATGGAGCCTGTAGTCAACTGGACAAGATCATGAGAAACAATGACTGCTTGACCTTCTTAATTAAGGAGAGATGGGACCGTTCCATAGATCCTAAAGGGAGGCACATTTCAGACTACAGTTCTGGTCCCAGACTACAGTACTTAGCTAAAAGAAAAAGCACCAATCAGCAAATAATTTTACAGGAAATAAATGGGGAATAGCCAAAGTGTTTGGAATGAAATTCTAGAAGGAAAGTAAACTTTCCAAGATGGGTAGACTTTGTTTTGTTTGTTCTTGAACTCTGCACAACAGTCTCACACATTCATCAATGAGGACATCACAGGTTAATCTACTGTATGTAAGCAGAGGCACTGACAAAATCATCTCTCCTCCATTCTTAGCTCTGCCTAAGTCAATCAGCAGCTACATCCACACAATTTCACATTATGTTCTACAGCACTATTGCAAATATTTTTTTTTTTCTTACAGTACAATTATTTTCAAATACTTTTAATATATTTGATCTCTTTTCCAGTCTAAAAGACTTGCCAGCAGTTTACTGTGGAGGAGAAAAGGCTGGTTAACACAAAATAGCACTCACTTTCTTGACAGCTTTAGGTTTAGACACATACAGCTCAACTTCAGTTGCTTAAAGGCAGACTCATGTGGATGGATATGGCCAAAAATGATCCAGGAGTCAAAGGGCACTCACTCTAATATACTTTGTTTTAATATCTAGTACTGCTATGGTAAGTAAACTAGGAGTCCATCTCCAAAGGACTTCCATGATGTCTATAAATTAAGTAGATGGGCCCACTCAAAAACTTCAAATAAATTACTTCGTTTTCTGAAAAACAAAACTCACTGCCCATTCTTTAAGCAATACTACATCTATTTCACATCAAGAGTTTTCTTTTTTTTTCTTTTTTTTTTTTTTAATTTTAATTAGAAAGTAGCAGGAAAAGAATTCTATTATTTCACAATGCAGCCTTTTCATAAACATACGATTATGTTCATTTCATGAGAATTTATCTTCACTGTGAAATCAATCATCACAGTCTCCATTTACTATACATTACCAAGTCACATTTGATTCCTGTCAGAGAATTGTTGACTTCTGCAGTAAATCAAAATGACAGATACTGTTAGTTTCCTTCTGCATCTATCCCCAAGCCTCAGCTAGCTCAAGATGGTTTTTCCTTCTATGCAGTGAAATGAGCAGTTTCCTGGTAACTGTATTTCAGAACTGGAAAGGTTTTCATAAATGGAAAAAATGCAGTGCATAATCCAGGAAACTATTGAAATATACAGTATCAGAAACATATGGCTGCAGCAAATACCTATGCAGTGAGGGGTTGGGAATGAAAAAGAGAACAAGCTTATTAAAGTTCTTCCTCTAAAGGGATTTTGCCTGAAAATTAAAATATTTTAATTGAACATTAAGAAAGTTTGTATAGTTACTGAAAAAAAAATGCTGCCAATGGGGGGAGGGGGGGGGGGGGGGGGGACAGGGG
>NW_009633999.1:70581-91749 GCF_000690535.1 Cariama cristata
AGGGAGATACAGAATAATCTCCACGCTACCACGGAAGCTAGAACAGATTATTTTGCCTTCATTCTTTAAAGATCTACATCTTAAATAGCAAAATGGTTCCAGAACCAGAACCCTCAGTAGGCAAAAATCAGAAAGAGAAAGCTGATTTCTTTCTCAATTCCTAGGGTTTTTTTAAATTAAAAAAAACAACCTCCACTCCCCCCCCCCCCCAAAAAAAAAAAAAAACAAACCACAAAAAACCCCCAGAAACTAAGTCAATTTTTACATTAATTTTGAAAAGCAAACCATATGCGCACCACACCCCACCCCAATTCAGAAACCAGAAATCAACGGATTAGCATAAAGTAAAACAACAACAAGACTCCTTATTTCAATAGATCTTTACCAATTCCCCATTTCAGTTTCCCTAAGAATCTAGGACAGGCAACACAGTCCCCAGCTGAGGGCCAGATCACTTCACTCAAGGCCCGATATCCCTGCTTCTGCTTACACAATCTATGAATTTTGGAGATAGTGTAAAGCGATACTAAATTTGTTTTGATCAATTTGTGTCGACAGGCAGATTTTTAGAGAAATCAAAACTCAGCTGTTTTACAGTAACAGAGGAACTGCCATTATAATTAGAATTCAATAAATATTTCTTCAAGAACAACTTCTGCCTCCTTTTAAGCTGGAAGACTGTCTCCACAAACAGCCTCTCCCAAGGCAAAGTTATTTTAACGTCTTATCACTGTGCTGTCTTGTCTTAACATGCCCATATAGATACAAGGATGTTTTTAGAGCAGCTTGCAGATGCTGGAGGGTCTACTCACAGACCAAATGAGCAGGGTTATTACAGACATGGCAAACATTTTAGACATCTGATTTCGAAATCCTTGCTGTTCACTGTATATGAAGATCCAGTGAAAATGTGAACGTGCAGCTATATAACACCCAAATATATACTAAACTTGCCAATGGAAATGCATCCTTCTCTTGGATTTTCACAGCAGTTCAGTGATTAATATTTAAGATGATGAAAATATTCAAAGCCATTAGCCAAAATAAAGGAGAAACAATGAGCTAAAATTAACAGATTTCTCATGGAAGGAACTTAATATGTACCGCTGATATCAAGCCACCAGGACAAAGTTATCTTTCTTGGCTGATGTACATGCAATATTGGGACAATTCACACATATCTAGAGCAGAATAATCATAATTGCATTAATTTCCAGCATCCGAAGATCATTTATGTTTTTAAAAACATGAAAAGCTTTTCAAAGTTTTTTTCTGTGCTCCAGAAATGCAAGTGGTCAAGTGTTTGAAATCTTATTCCCAGCAAGTATGTGTGTGACATAGTTTCAAACGGCATCTCCTGGCAGACAATGTCCACATGTAGGCTAGCTGAGATGTCAGCAGATGTAGGCAAAGCCTTCATGGGGTAGTTCAGAGTGAGACTCACATTGCGTCCTCATGTTTCTGGGGCCAGCAGAAACTTGACAGCCCAGAAATCCTGTGCTTTGCTTTTGCTTTGCAGGAGGGAGGGGCATTCCTTGCTTCTGAAAGGCCTATTTCTGGCCAGTTCAGGAGCAACAACAGCTGGCTCTGCAGGGAGCCACATCCAGCCCTCATCATCTTGAGCAACATCTGAATGTATTGCCAAGCTTTGGCAATGCGAGGGGGGAGAGAGAATGAAGGGACTTAGCAGAAGAGAGGAGGAAAACAAGGGCATCTATCCATGCTACCACTACAATTAATTTTACTTATTTTCCTGACAAGGAACTTACAGAAATTGTGCCTTATCTGCTGAAATGCAATTCCACTGAGACAGCTGCAAATGAAACTCTACTCTTCAGTAAAAAAAAAAAGAAAAAGAAAAAAAATTTACAGGTCACTTGTGTGTCTTTAATGTTGTCATGTTTCCTTGACTTATTTGTGCACACTAATCTGAATTTGCTGTGCATCAGGAGTAGGCTTTCACAGAGTACCCGTACCACTTAAATCAGAGGATGGAGTCTGAAAGGAAAAGCATGAGACAGACACTACAAAGCAAAGATTCTATTAATTAGGGAAGCAGAGGAATCTCATTTGTTCTCCATTCAGCAGTATTTAAACCCAAACAAACAATAGAATGACTCCCAAGATTACAGACAGGCAAGATTTTCCACTGGAGAAAGTGAAAAGCAATGACGCTTTTGTGATTTACACCAGTTGAATCTGGTCACAAGGTACAGAAGTCATGAATGTTTTGGTAAGCCTAGGTGATTGCCAAACAAAACAAACATAGGATCAGGAGATGATTATTCAGACATACAGAAGAACTAGATGACTAATCATGGAGCTGTTTCACCCCACAAGTGGCTAGGAGGATACCAACCTTTCATCCCATAGTTATGCAACAGCAAAGCAGCAGATAAATCAAGAGTATTGAGATTTTTGTTCACTCAACATAGTGGAAATACCAGAACTGCACTCCCAGTTATTAAAATGCTTAGCTAGATATAGTTTTATAGAAAGTATCTGCAGAATAGCACCTTTTCTTACCTCTGCTCCGTGTTAAACAATGCAAAAATATGTTTGCTAGACATGAAGCTCTTTTCAACATCTCGCACTTTCAAGTTGTCCAAAGGAAGCATATACTTTTTCTCTTTCTCCTAGAAAAAAAAAAAAAAAACACAAACCAAAACAGATTAAAACAACACTATGTGAGAAGTCTCAAAGAAGTCTGATTTCAGCAAGCTCTGTTTAGTTGGTAATGCCTTCAGTACAGTTATTATCATAAGGGAATATCCCAAACTGAAATGCCTGCTTATCTTTCATAGACATACCTGCAACAGAAAAGAAACCTCAATTCCAGTCCTGTTTTTCACTGACCCTTTTAAAACATTTCCTAATAAACTATTCCACCTCAAACACATAAGCATTTACATTTATTATTCTTCATTCCTCTGAATTCTAAAAAGAAGGGTCAAACTTAACTAAAATGAAAGTGTCTAATCAATACAGAACTCTTCTACTATATCTCCATAGCAACTGGACTAACCTGTGACATAAAATTCATCTCTATCTAGAATTATTGTTATTAATTATTTAGTGGTGGCATTTGATGATCCCAGGGGTAAATTTTCATTCCTCTGGTGGAAAACACAAATATCATACCAATCAAAATCATACCATCATTGAGGTTTTATATATACCATATACAAACAAAACCAGACTCTACTCTAACCAGCCTTCTTCTCCAAACAGCAAAAGGAATGATGTATTCACTTTTGCTGTAGCCAACTCCTTTTGTATTTTCATCATAACTCTCATTTACAGCACATTCTCATTTAGAGCACAATCACTATACTTTCACCTTTTCTAGGTTTCTTGCTTCCTGTCACTCCAAATTAAGGACTATGAATACTCTCAAACTACTTTATTATGTCAGAACAAAAAAGCCGTAAGATTATTAGCTGTCCCCATTGTGTTAAACTTCCTTGAAGTCCTCGTACTGATGGATAAACCAGGGCAAACCTCTCCATTTCGCTTTGCAAATACACCTGGTGCTCAGTAGAAGCGATTCAAAGATAAGAGGGGCAACATTTGCATCCTCACATCCCCATTCTGGTTTTGCACATCACGATAAAAATTGCTGGCAAGGATACTAACACAGTACAGAGTTTAACAGCTTTCAAAGGCCACGAAGGTACTGTTAAGGCTGGTGCCATTACCATGGCAGCAATGGAGTGGGGAGAGGATTTATGCCCTGGAACTTGTGCAGCGGATACCAAATGGGGTTCTTGTGAATTTGGCTACCCAATGACTCTACGGAAGTTCAATAAACCACGAAAGCTGGAAAACTTAGGATTTCTTCACAGTCCCTTACCTGCCAACATAAACCAAGACTGCCTAGTCTCTGTCCAGCCATCTAACTGTAGTCTAGCACCCATTGCACTTACTGGAGAATTGTGAACTAGGATATCACCTATGGTGGTTGGCTCAAGTAAGAAATATATGTGTGATAATAGTTTACTGTATGGCATAAAACAGGGCAAAAGGCACAGACGAAACTAGGACTCCATTTTCTCAATACATAGTTCCCAGAAGAAGTAGACACAAGTAACTTTCACTGCACAGAACCAGAAGTCCTAACTAGACTGAGATGTGTGTACTGTGAGGGCAGACGCAATCGAACTTGGCTAAGCTTCAGCAGATTGCAAAACTAAACTGGATGAGAATGTACCTAAGAGTGAAACTAAAAATACAGTAACCTGTGCAACAACGGCTCACTTTCCTAGACAGCTTCGTAACAGGCCTCAGTAAAGGAAAGAGCATATTTCAAAGGCCATTCTGGAAAAGGATGGTTTCTACTTCTTGTTTTGTTGAACACAAAAGTTATCAAATCCAGTGTGGGAGTATTACATAAAAAGTATCTGATGGATTTTCAAACCGCCTCTAGCTTCACCATCCTAGAAGTTATTACCCACAAAAGATCATACATATGTATATTCTTCACTCTCATTTAACAACAATTCTGATGAAGGTATCTAGTTCTGTGCCAGTCTATAGCTATTTATCACAGTTCATACCTATATTCTGCTTCCAGGGAATAGACACTCTCTGAACCTTTGGGGTTCTCCCTGAAGGGAGAGTACAGGTCATCCATTCAGTAAGTATTACTACTGAGATAATAAAACTAAGCAAAATAAATTCATAATTTACCAATAAAAAAGTAAGTAAATAATAGTAAATGAAACTAAATAAAGAACTTAAAGATCAGATATTTATGTATGAAAATTAGAAGTACACTGTCCTCTAATACTGATTTTTATTGCTATGATCTGCTTTGATATTACAAACTTATGTCCTAAATAGTTCCGGTAGCATTTAAAAGGTGACAGACAATGTGTTAGCTTTGCTGCCATGACAAAGGGACATACACTTGAAAAATATCCTAGCATATAAATTCAGGAGAACACATATTAAACTTCATATTAAAAGCAAATAATTGGACTGCACAGTATTGTAAGATACTTTGTTTTCTATTTCAAACATTTAAGACATTGTATTAAAAAAAATTCTTTTGGGCAGAAATATCAACATTATTTATTCCATCAAATATAAGAAAAAACCTAGATAAGCTTAATTTGTATTCTTTAAAACTTATCTTTCACTATTACCGAATACGCCTATAATGATTTACTATTCAATTACCAGAAATTTAAGAAGTTTCTGATGAAGTGTTTGTTCCAACAGACACTATTTACTTACAAACCAAGCAACCACAGATGAGTGAAAATAGAAACTGATGAAAAAACTATACCAAGAATCTGATTGTCTAAACAAAAATTCCCCAAGCAGGAAAGTTTTATAAATGTTTGATGCCAAACTGTGAGAAAGCGTTTCTTCTGTAGCCACCAGGAAAGAGGAAATGCCTACTGAAGGCTAAGAAGTGGTTGGTATTTATTTACATGGCCTCCTACCCACATGCTGAGACAGAGCAGTTTCCAAGAAAGGGAAATCATAGGGTGCCTATGCTTGAAGCTAACAGAGACAGCATGTCACATATGAGAGATCGGACTTAAATACTGTTTAATTCCAGGAGAAAGGTATTACTGCAACATTAAAGTATGGCAGCAAAACCCATAGCAAATTTTTTGTGTGTGAAAGAGGGGAGAAAAAAATAGCATGAGCTAATTCAACAGCAGATGAGCCCAACATCATTTCAGCCTTAGCTCAATTAATATGAAGTTATGGCAGGGCAAAAAAAGCTCCAGCCAGGACTATCTGTGCATGTTTCCCATCCTGCGAGGCTGACAGCATAAGAAACAGGGAATGTATGAAGCCTGGGAGGAATGGGGCTAGGCACACTTCTACAAGTGACGACATGCACATAACTGTGGGTCCAGTTTGTCCCCCTCAGCATTTGTTCTTCTTTATTTATAGATTTTTATTTTTATAATGGGGCAGAGAACTTAAGCGTGGCATGAGGGGAAAAAGCAGCACATGCTGATCTCATGTAGAGACTTTGCCTCTCTTTTTCCTATACAGAGTAGAGGAGAAGAAGGAAAAAGTGGGAGGTAGCACGGCCCATTCCTGTCTCTGTGACATAAAAAAAAAAAATCCCCATAAAGCACCTTAGAAAAACAAACCAACCTGCTAGCCTGGGGAGGCCTTCCCACCCTTGAGACGATGTTTTACCACTTGTGGGCTTAAGTAGCACTCACATCCTTAATGGACTAGTTCTGTTCCCTGACAAGCGAGTAAGCTGCCAGGAACTGACAGCATGATGTAAATATGCTATATTACAACTGCCCCTTCCTTCTGCAGTGTTTAAATGTACTAAAAATAAATACTGCTGAAGTCCAAAATGGCACAAGGGATACAAAAAATACAACAGCAGCTTCCCTCCCCCCAGCAAGGTCTCCACCAGCACTTCCAAGCTAATGAACTTCAGTTCATTTTCAGCCAGCGGCAGAAATCTTTCTCTGCTTTTGGAACTTCGTAGTCTCTGTCAGAAAAGCAGCAGAAGAAACCTTGGACACAATGTCAGCTAACTGGAATATAAAGGGGACAGAATTCCTTTGGTTCAAATAAAAGTGATTGTTAAATTACTTCAGCTTCTTCCAGTTATCACAGGTTATTCTCATTTTTATTTGTCACTTCGAGATGGCTACTGTGCAACAGCAGCCTGCAGGACAAACTCTACTCTCCATTTCATATCCTGAGGAACAGAAGCAAAATTCACCCAGGACAATTCAAACATATGATGCTCCAATTCTGAAAAGCAGATCTGAATCAGAGTGTTGGGCTAATTGCATTTTCAGTGACATCACGGGGAATTGAGCCAGTTTGCTCACCACTTTGTAATGCTTTTTAGAACACCAGTTTCCAACCAGGGGAGTCAGGACACCAACCAAAACCTGTCTATGTTGGTTGCAAGGTCTACAAGTTCAAAGAAATCAAGCTCCCAACTAGAAGTGCAGGCCACACTGGAAATGTTGGAACAAAGGTTGGTTTACAGCAGGATCCATTCTGTGCCTCATTTGTACTGAAAGTACAACTCTCAAGGGTAATTACTGCGCATTGTTAGCAAATATAGGTATCCACAAAATGCCTCCACCATTAATATTAGGCATTAACAAGTATTAGGCAAAGTAGTGACCTACTTTAAAATCAGAAACTGAGGAAGGACAGCTTTGAATTAAAGTTTAGGAACAGCAGATAAAAACGTTGGCATTTCAGCCTCTGAACTAGGTTTCCAGACCAACACTGTGCTGCTCTCTGTGTTTGTTTCCACATGAGTAACTCAGGCCTAATACTTCCCTGACACACAGGCATCATGCTGGACCTTGGTTCCGCAAGCAGCTAGTGATGGCAGGGCATCGTTAAGGTATCCTGCAGTCAGGGTGCTAAAACGTGTAGGTGGAACCCCAAAGCCAAGCAACTGCTTGGCAAAGCAGTTAAGCAGCAGAGGCAGAAAATAATACCAAAATGGAGATGTTCTAACAGTACTGTACTATTTTAGATGGCTGGATCACTACTCTCATTTTACATACAGGAACAGACACAAGAAGCAGTGGCTTGTGAACCTGCTGAGCCAGAGCGATCTATATTAGGAAGGAAAAAATAAAAAAAAAAAAGGAAGTATAAGGAAATGCTGGTGGTGGGCTGAAACTATGCCTGTTTACTCCCGAAAAGGAAAGGCTCAGACTTTTTTACACCTAGGAGCTCCTCTCACTGCCAGTCCACAATAGCCTGCTCTGTGTCATTTGATGAAACTGCAAATGATTAAGATGCCTCATAGCAACTTTTATAGTATTTAAATCAATATCCAAGAGTTAACCAAATTCTAACTTTAAATATACCCAAGAGAATTTTCCTGTGTTTCTGTTTCAGTTTATTTTTCTCTCTCAGTTTAGAAAGCCACACAGCATCTTCACAATGGGCTCTGCTTTACCACACGTGGCTTTAAAGCATACTCTGAAAAATGAACCATGAGATACTTACATATTACTGCAAACTTTTGAAGAAAAACAAAGCAAGTTACACTATTACAGACAACTTAGCAATGTGGGATTTAGGCCCGAACATGCTCCTGCATACAGCTGTAGAAAACATACTTCTAAACGGTCTATAAAAAGAAGGAGCTGCTTTAACAGAAAAACAATGCATACATAAGCATTCTAACATTTTTATGAAAAGCATAGCAAAAGAATACTTAATAAGTTGTATATGAGAAGACCACATTTCTTCCACCTAAGCACCTCTCCCTCCAGTATTCTACAATCAACTCCTACGTGGCTTTAGCTGTTGATAATAAAGCATTGACACCAAGCACTTTTCCAAGCGTTTCTTTTCATTGACCGCTGAAACCACATTCAAACCACCATAGATTCTGATTCTTCAATAAAGCCAGCCACATGGACATCAGGAAACACTCAAATGTACAAATGATTCCCTATATGCCCAAGTGAAAGTTTTCAGACAAAAAACTTCAGGCTAAAAATGAAAAATTATTGTCTCACTCCCTGAGACTCCTCCACAGGCAGGTAGATTACACCTCCACGATGGACTACCAGTCCCCTTCCTGCTCTGCTCTCACCATGGGTCAGGAGAACTCCGTAGCTGTGCTATACCACAACGCATACACGTTACCTAGAGAGCAGTTTTATTACATGTACCTACATTGACAAGAATAACCCAGTATGGCATATTAGAGAGCTGTCACATATACGCGTATATATAATTAAATATCAACAGAGACACAAAAGAACCATTATGCAACATAAAAGAGAAATCATTCTAGGAAAATGCTAAAGAATAAAACGAGAGCTCCAAATTGAAAATCTCCATACAAAAATGTGGCAATGGCTTAGGACAATAAGCCAGACTGTTAGAAGAAAGGAGCACGAATACCAAATCTTCTATTCCCTCAGTGTTACAAGACTTTATCCTCTGCCATGGTGGAGATGAGTTCCTTACACAAATCAAAGCTGAAAATGCCAAACCTGAAACTGCAGCTTAAAGAGAGACATCTGATGATAGAATCAAGCTATTTCCAGTTTGAGTTACTATCTTTTTATATTTTGCATTTGTAATATCTTTCTAGGCAATTATGCATATTCCTGGCACTTCCAATTTTTTTTCACAATCTTCTGGTACCTTTTCCCACAACGCATTATTTAAAAAAAAAAAAAAAAATTAAAATTCAAGAGGCCTGTTACATCTCTGGCATTTCTTCTGAATTCAGCTATGGTATTAAACCTGATGCTAATGTTAAATCAGTCCTTAGTCTGGTCTTGTCATTCATTTTACAGTGTGTTATTAATTTCTCACAGTGTTTTTCTCTCATAAGAACCAGTATTGTATTTGTTTCTGCACTTTCCTTCTGCCCAAACTTCTTCAGGAATAGAACCAGAAGACTTCATAACTCTGTATTTGAAATACTTCATCCTTTCAAGAATTGGTCACTAGTGTCTTTCTTGAAAGGAGTTTACTATCCTGCTACTTTTCAAGACTTCACAGGAGGTCACCAATATAAGATGTCTCTACATCACTATTTTGCAGCACAGCTGTCCAAAACTTTAAGTGAGGGTTTACAGGGAGCTGAACCCACAGCTTGCAGTCATGCAGCACACACCAGAGCAGAACCTCACAATCCACCTGCTCAGAGCTGGGCAGCCCTGAATATCTCCTCCTCCTTGCCTGGAGGAGAGGATGGGCACAGCATGCAATGACGAACCACCAGAACCCTTGGGGAGTGCTGTGCTGAACAACCAAGCTGGCCCTTAAGTCAGAGCTAACAAACCTGCTGCACCAAGCTAACTCCATGTGGTTGCTGCCTGCACAGCAGTTCCCATGTTACAGTACCCAGATAAACAGCTTTCCCACTGTCCATCTCTCATTTCCCTCAATAATGATGGGTGGCTGAGCAGGCATCCCATTGTATTAGTGCAGAGCCTGAATGGCTAGATTAAAAAAAAACAAAACAAAAAACAGTTATTTCACTGGTAGTCCCTGTGCCTTTACATAATCAGCACATCAAACAGAAGTGTAATAGTTTCTGTAATATGTAACAAATTCAACATGACTTAACATTACTCCTCTTCAAAAGAGGCGTTTATTATCACAAGTGGAAGGGCTGGTGTTTCACTGGTCTATGCTGTGGGGATATGCTGTCAGTAAAAGGATCAATTTGAGAAAGGGCCCGATGAAGAGGAAATCTCTGTTTAGCTCCTATTAGCTAGGATCTTGAAAGGTCATTTTGAATTTGGGAAATCTTGTCTGGGAAAGAAGCCAGCAATTCCTCTGAACTGAAGTGGTGCTGGCATTTAAAATTGAGAGAAAGCCCCAACTGATGAACCAGTTGACAGTCTGGAAAAATTCTGCTGGATGCGTCTAGTGGCTGCTCCAAAGGTAGAGAGGAAAAAAAAAAAAGTATCCTTTGACCTTTTTATCCCTTGCAGTGAAGCCTGCTTATGACAGCTTGTTTTTCTGTACTGATGATCAAGTTTTTATTTTTCACTCTTCACTTACTGCAGATCATCCAACAATCACCGTGGTTTGTGGGAGTGATAGTACAGGACGAAGGGCTTTGATCCAGCATGCCTGTGCTGGCAGAGGGCACAGGGTGACAATGACATACCAGTCCCTGGGAGATCCGGCTTTTCAGTTGGGTACAGCTTTCCATTCATACAGTTTACAATTTTGCTTCTTACATATATATATGTGTGTGTATAAAAATACTGTTACATTTATGTACACACATATATGTTTTGGTGTTTTTTTGGTGTTTTTTGGGGGCTTTTTATTTATTTATTTTATTTAAAGGAGAAACATAATTCCTGAAACTTATTTTCTTCGAATAGAAGTGCAGCTTAGATTTCAGTCTTGAGAAGGTGATAGTCGGGGTGGATGAACCTCTCCAGTTCTAATGACCTCTTGCATTAGGAATACTAAGTTAAAATTGAAAAAAACCAGTAAGTTTAACAGTATTTTCAGCTTCCTGGACTCCATTAACTTGCACCTAAGAAGAGAGCCTCTCATTTATAAGCCTTCTGAAATTCCTTGGTACGTACATGAAGAAAATACACTTCTGCTACAGTACCCTTGTTTTCTGCTGGAAAGGCATTTCTTAAAACTCTTCTAGCTTTTGAATGCATTTCAGTTTCTATAAAACAAATCCTAGAAAAGCTCAAACTCAGGAAGCCACCAGATACTTTTCTTTGGGTACCAATTGAAGTATGTGGAGTGACAGTAGATCCTTTGTGTGTGCACATGCGTGGGGAGAGGGGCGGGAGTCCTTCTTACTAAATTCAAAATTATAAACATGCAATTACATAATTATGTAAAAAAAAAACCAAAACCCACACATTAAGCAGGATTTTCCTGAGGTGACACATCTGTCTCTGCAAGACTCCTGAAGATGCAACAAAATACACACACACAAATCAGTTCATGGCATTTATGCTGCCCTACTTGCTTGTTATCATGAAAAGCTTTCAGACAGTAATCAATTTCACTGTGGTGGAGATTACTGCAAAATGCATTAAGAAGTTCACGCCTGTGGCAATGGTCACTGAAAATATTTTGGAAAGCATCCCAGAAGTATAAGACTTTTTCCAGACATCCGAGACAAACTCTGCTATGACAGAACTTCTGGTGTCAAGACTTCTCCCCCACCACCCCTCTTTTTTTTTTTATAGCAGCATTTTTGGAAAGGTACATTTCAGTTTTGTTTTTTTTTTTTTCTTTTTGTTCTTTAAGCAAGCCAAAATACTTGGATCATGGAAAGCATTAACTTCTGAGACAACTATATGAAGATATCTTCTTCTTTGCTCTACATAATACGTATAAATATACCCTGGCTTCCTAATTTCAAAGAAAAACTTTTGAATTATAACAAAACAGTGAGAAAACTACGTGCTTAATCTATCATAACAACATTTCTGGGTTGTTTTTTTTTTTTAAATAAGTAGCCCTGGGGATGTTCCTATATTAAATAAACAAAGAAAATTGAATACACCATAATCATCAAGCACTATTTCTACTTTATGTCAAGAACATTACCCTCAAATGCGAAGTGACATATGTCATCAAATCTTCAAGGGAGTGGGTTTTGAAATGTGTCTCAGATTTTGACAAAGGTATCCTAAAATAATTATGGTGATGTGCAGGAAAACCTGCAACCCTCTGCCCTAGAAAATTAATAGTTATTAGATCGAAGCCTCCTTAGAAACACTCATCAGGAAGACTGTTCCCATGAAACTGTCCCAAACTGAAACTCTCCTGAAGCTCACAGCCAAAATTGTTCCTCCAACTAACCTTAAGTTGTCTTTAGCCTGTAACCCCCTAAAGACAGAAGTTGCTTCTCAAGGTGCATCATCTGCCCTAGTAGGTACTTGAACACAAGTGGGGATTGTAGATTTTATCCTAGCAAACCCTGAACAATAACTGAACTCAGAAAGAGGAACCTGACGAACATGGGCATGGGAATGTGAAAAAAAAGGTTAGTAAAACATCCAAGACATCATGAAACTATTAGCCTTAAGAACTATCAAGAGCTAGAGGACAGCAGCAAAAGCATTCTTTAAAGCTCCTGCCATTAAAAAAAGTGACTGCAAGGTGCTAGGGAGTGTTAGTCTACTACTGACTCCTACCACTAGGAGTACATGCGGGGAGAAGCGTGCGTAGGAGTGCAGAGAGAAGCATGTGCCAAACATGCTAGTTTTCAATCTGCAGATGCTGCATTTTAAATGAAAACGTCCAGGTGCTGCTCACCCACAAGCAGCTCTTTCCTGATAAAGGCATGTTGTTTGCTCACATGCGAATGCGTGTACCATGAAGGACACTCGACACATTGCTAGCTCTTTTGATTGTGCCGCTCAGCTGTTCACTTACAGTAGTATACCGAAAACAGAGGTCCTGTTCCAGTGTCATCCTCACAGAAAAGTATGTGAAGCTTACGGCATACCTTAAGAACACACAACTGAAACGCAGGGACAAATTCTACTGCCTTAGCCACATGCTCCCTTTAAATACCATGGCAGATGGTGAACTCAGACAGATGTCAGCAGGAGGTACCACAGTTTGGGGAAGCTTAGAGCATCACCTCCGGAAGGGAAGTGACATCCTCAAACAGAAATAACCACAACTGTTCAAGTGTCATCACTGCCCTTCTGTGTGATGGTAGAACTTGATTAATTTATTGACCGATCATCTTTGTCAGCTCCATACATGCTCACCTTTGTGTCCTTGCTGAACCAGAGCGACAGGATAATACCCATACACCAAAGTCTTAGAGACTGCCAAATACTTGAACTGAAGGCAGTTCTGCAGGCCCAGAGCAGACAATGCTCATGCCCAGTAACAGACTATCCAAAGCTATGTCTTGCAGCTAGCTAGAACTGAGCACATAGCTAAGAAACAGGCTAGTGAAACACGCTGCAAGCATAAACTTAAAGCAAATCTTCAGTCATGTGGTATTAGTTTCACTACACTGGAGACGACAGCTAGAGGCTTCTGGTAAGAGACAGATCGTGCGCTGCCGCAACCAAGACCTACGAACAAAGCAGGACTGCCACTGTGCAGTGCGAGAGGCACCGGAGGGAAGTGGGGTGCTGAAGTCAGGAGACAACATCTGTGATGCTTCTGGCTGCCAGATTAACTTCCACCAAAGCAGCCACAAAGGCTCAACTAGAGACTCCATCATCATTGCTGCAAGCAATGAGCACAAAAACCGGGCAACGAGAGTCTCTCTCAAGAGTATCAGCACCTGGGAGAAGGAGGCATTTCCCTTGCTTCCGCATGGTGGATGAGGTCTTCAGTAAGATTCTTCAGTAAGGTCTTCAGATTAAGAATCTTGCAGCTATGTTCTTTTGCTATTGTAAAATAACATCCTTACTAGTAATTGAAAAATATTTTAAATTGTTTTTCTACTTTTCTCCAAACTAACACCAAACCTTGTCTTTTCTTGCCATGACATTTTAAAATATGTCATTTCTCCTTTGTATAAAATAACATCATCTTTAAAGAATTCCAGTTCTCTCATGCCTGGATTCCTGCAATCAAGTATTATTCTGATTCATACCTAACACCCTCTTTTATTCTATGCTGTTCGCTTAGGGAGGAACACACAAATTGAATATACCATTGGGTAGACTAGAAGTTGTGTTAAGATGATAAACACCTGCATTCACTTAATCATCTCTGTTCAGATACTGTCAGCTGGATTCCCCAAGAACATAATTAGGGAAGGAGCTCTTTCCTAAGGAAAAAAAAAAAAAAAACACCAAAAAAAACAACCCCACACAAACCCCGTAACCAATGATCAAAATAGCTGTAAGAACTCTCTTCATCACGCTCTAAAAATTTGCAACATGCAGCTTGGAGAGCTATTGTTGGTGAAGTGATATCATGAAAATAAGATTTTAAAGAGTCAATAAACAAGATGTAAATTTTTTTGCTCCAGCAGAACTGTCTATACATGCTTAACCTCAGCTGTTTCAAAGAACCTATGAAACATGCAATGTCTTAGTCTCCAGGAGTTTCAGAACTATAAACAAACAATGACAATACAAGAGGTTATGACATTGTTGCAAACAGAGAAAAGACAACAAAAATTTCAAAATATTGAAGTCTGAAAGTTGAAACATGCCTGCAAAACCATTGAGGTTTTGTAGTATACAGTTGTACTACAGATGAGAAAGATAACACCTCTGCTTCTCTGGAAGAAAATGAAATATTTATTAGGAAACATAGCACTTCCTCAAGAATACAGGTCTTCATCAACGCTGACTCAAAATATTGCAGACTGTCAATACACTGGCCCTAAACTTGCAGGACAGGACACTATTATATTTGTAAAGAATCACTCCAAAGTACGTACACTAATTCTACATAACATTGACATACGGCACTGAATTCCCAGACAGTCAGTCGAAGTTCTGGGCAGGAAACCAAATTCCAAGACTTTTTTTCTTTTTTTTCTTTAAACACTATGTCAAAACACTCCTATTACTCGTTACTTCTGCTTTGAAAGATATACTCCATTACTCCTTAACATCGTTAGTTTTTACAGATACTGCAACCAACAAGGAACTGGGAAAAAAAAGTTTTACAACCGTTTTCTAACGCTGACATATTGAGATTGTTTCAATATGAGAGAGACACGGTGACAACAAAAATCCAAGTAAAAAGAAGATAACTAAGTTACAAATACAGGTACAAACTTGAATTTTAGTAAGGAATCTATAATAGCAAAACAAACTATCAAGTACTAAAACTCCCAAATTTATCATTTTCCAGATACAAATTCATCCTAGAATTGATTCTGAAAACTGAATTCATACAACTAAGCCTTACTGGTGTAAACCATCTCATTAGTAGTCAATGAGCTAATTTCACACACAGTTAATTCCAGTATTAACAGATACAATCTTTTAACATGTTCTAAAGTAATAAAGAACATTTCAAACAAACATTTTTTTCCACTCATTTTGTTTTCAAGACACTCAAAGATATGAAGCAGGGAGGACAGCTTATTGCAAAGTTGTCCATGCAACAAAATTTTTAAAAATACAACACAAAACAAAGAAAACATTTCAGCTAGTTTCCCCTCTGCCCTCCAAAAGCCTCAGAAATATTGAAATAAAATGCTGAAATAAAATGTTCATTAAAAAGATTCCAAGTCTGCCTAAGAGCTATTTAAACACTGTGTTCAGTAATTTGATTTTTTTGTAATCCATTTTTTACATTACTCAAACCGAATGTATATTTTAATTATTTTCTCAATTAATTTGTTTTCCTGAAATAACATTCTAGTCCCCTTTCAGAATTATTCTCAAGGTTATAAAAACTAGATTGTCTAGCAGTTTAGATTTGTTTTAAATGTCTAATAATGTATTATACTGAAATAGTTTGAAATAATGAGGGTTTTATACTAAAACATTACCAAACTATATAATTACTAGTAATTCCCAGGAAAAAGTACAACGCAATAGACAAGGCTAAATGCATGTATATTTTAATAAAACACATTACAGAGCTACTGCCATTACTAAAAAAAAAAAAAATATTTTTTTAAATCCTACCAAAACCAAGTCGTATAAGCCTGGAAAATTTACAGTTAAAAGAAACTCACATTCCCTAATGGAAACAGAATACCTCAGATACAATTCAATCTGCCCTGCAATTGCACTTTAGAAACGGGGAGGGGGAGAACCTAATTCAGACATGGGAATAATACAGTTTAGCCTAAGAACACAAAACCAAGATTTTAAAAATCAAATTCATTTTGCAGCTGCGCAGAGCCTTTATAGGTGAACCCCAATTCCCCTTGCTTTTCATGCATTCACTTCCATTTCCCCATTCACCTCCCACATCTCCTGCTGAGGACGTGTGGCACGAGAAGTGTATTTAAAGATAGGAACTACTGAAATGCAAAGATGACTTTGGCGACAGATTGTATGTGGACAAAGACCACTACTTCTAGGGACTGTTTCCAGGGAGGGTCACCCTTTGTAAAGAGACTGAAACCATATGTTGCAGTCTTACAAAATAGACACTACCTCCTTCTTCAAGGTGAGTGAAGATGCGAACGCAGTGGCCTCTGATATCTTCAGCAGGCATAAACAGAATCCCAGACCCTTTCAGAACACAAGATCATCTCAAAGAGAAGCACATCATGAAATTTTTTGTATGCTCACTGAAAAGGAGGAAAATTTTATATACAACAGGCATACGCCCCTTAATCTGAAATAATTATACTCTAATTACCAATGGATTCTAAATTCTCTCAGCTTAAACAATACAGCCAAAAAGATCTTCATTATTAGGATCATTTAGCACAAAAATTGAGTGATGTCAGGTGCTGGGTTTCATAAGAACACATTTCTAATTAATTTGAATTAGGCTGTAAGTCCCCAACTTAATCTGCAGTCTCAGAAAATCCCCACTGCCCTCACACACATAGATGAACACAGAAACAGCACTGCTTAAAAAGAAAAAAGCTGTTAATTACAGAATCACAACACTTGTTCCATATTTATCCATATCCTAAAGGGGAGGTGGAGATGTGGGGGAGAAGAACCTAGTGAGGAGGACTTTAAAGCAGTTCAGAGTATCTCAAAGATGAAAATGATAACGTAGAAAGACCTACTGACAGATGTAACACACGATGACCTGGACAAGAGGCTGCAGAGGTGGGAGTAAAGTCAGGAAAGGGTTATGGAAGAAACTGTTGCACAGGTATCTAAAATGTCTGTGGACTGACTTATTAATGGCACACAAAATAAACAGGAGAAGCTAGAAATTTTCAATACAGAATCAAAACTATTACTTAATTGATCTAACAAAGACCTAGTGGAATAATTCACGTGATCTGGAAGACTGACATATCTTTGTATTCTTTTTTAGGAAGCCAGACAGAAAATAATTGGGAAAGTGTCATCTTTCATATCAAAAGTACAGGTATTGGTGTGGTGTTGACAACAAGCAGGGAGAGATACATTCTGAACGTTCCTGGAGGCTACCAAGGAACAAAGAACATGTGGATCACCATCACTAGGACTTTCAGTGATCGCTATAATGATTCATGGTACAGGACTTGATGATAATGAGGTATTTTGACTGGAAGAGAGACACCATGGAAAAAGTTGACCCACTGCTTGGTTGAGGGGGAACCTATTAATAGGCAATGTTGAGAAAGCTCCAGTATTCAATCCTTCTTTCACATTACTCTTCATTAAAAGGCCTAGGACACAGTACAAATTATTATGGTTAGATAATAGGAAAAAGAAAAATTAAAGAAAATGAAGCACTAGTATAAACTGCTAAGTTCAGTAACACCCCCCACCCCATTCTTTCAGTTCCCTCAAGTTCCTCAGTTTTGAACCAACAGCTTAAAGTCATATGAGTAAAAACTCTGCAACTAATGTGTGTAAATCTCTTATCTGAATTACATAGAGTGAACAGAAAAGCAAACCTGACTTAAAAAGCACAAGAGTTCCTTGGAACTAAGCCCTACTCTTAGTCTGCTATTTACACTGCAGCTAGCATCTTTGCCGTACAAGACGGAATGCAATCTTCAGCAAAAACACAGCCTAACTCAGAGATTCTCAAATGTTTTTCTATTTTAAGCACATTCTCTTTTCCTCTCTGCTCTACCCCAGTGCAGATAATTTTGCTTACTCTAGGCCTGCATCTGCTAGCTCCTTCTCTCCAGAACTGCTTTCTGAAAGTCCCAGCTCCCATCCCGTGCTCCTCAGGAAGGTGCTCAAAGTGGTGTGTTAGACATAGATTGGCAGAGGTGCTTGAGACAGAGGTGTGAGACAAGGGCTCTAACAACAGAACTAAAGAACACAATTTACTAGGAATAGTGCAGCTGCTTACCAGTGCAGGGCTGAAAGGCAACAAGCACCCCATGCATACCCAGCAGGAGAACTGCCAGTCTACAGAACAAGCCGCAAGCACAAACCAAACCCAGAGAAAAGGCACATCTGCTTTCCACCATGCAATGGCAAGTTCAGCTGAGCGGGAGTCTCAATCCATAGAGGCACATTCACCTTCCAGAGAAGAGGTCAGCATCTGGTTCTGCTCCAAAAACAAAGGGGTCAAGACTCTGGGCAATAATGCACTACACCTTCCTTTATCCCCTCCTGGCTGAGTACCAGCCTAGCCTAGGAGTAGCTACTCATCTTTTCCATTTGGTAGGGTAGGGTGTTGGTCCATCATCTCAGTGGCAAATAATTTGCAGAAAAGCATCATTTCACGTGTCTTACATGAAGGCTATAGGAACACATGCACTGTAGACAGCAAAGAAAGTCATTATGGAAATAATAGAGCACTTAGAATTCTAAGTTTCATGTAACTTGTGTCCATAAATTGTTGGTTATTCCCAAATTAAGCTTGCTATATAAACTATCCCTAAACCATTGAGATATTTTTTTTTCATAAGCGGGGAAAAACACAACTATAAGTGTCTGAAGTCCTTGTTCACATTTTGACCTCAGATGCCTAAAGACGCTTGTTCTGCTCCCACAATCTGAAATGCCTTCCTACAAAGCACCTGTGTTGAATCTTCAGAGGCTATTCTTGAAAAGTGTAATAAAAAGGCATTTCTTCCTAGAGTTTGTTGTTAGCAGCACAGCTTATTGACCACCTCTGTGGAGGCCTACACTTTCCATAGTTTTTCATACAGATGGGGTTTCTTATGTGTAGCCACCCATTACAAAAATCTAACTGAAAATTTATAGTTGTCAACAATGAGACAAAAGCGGAAGCAGGTTTCTCTTTATGTAAGGATGCACCCATCTTCACAGTGAAAAAAGACAGTATTATTTCCACAAGGTTTACTGCAAATTTATTAGAGCAATTAAACTGTCCAGTGAATCTCTGTATCAACTTATTTCCAGATTCAAAACCAGATGTAAAAACCATCTTTCATTTAATTTGCTTATTCTAACTTGGGTAGAGTATGTAGAAACAGATATTTTGGCAACTGGTTGCTAATGAGCTTTCCTAACTCTTCAAAGCTGTTCTTGCAATGCTTTTCCTACAGTATTTACAAGGAAAAAAAAGCTAGTGATTAGAAAATGGTTAAAATCCTTGCTCCTCCTGCACCAGAAAACTCTAAATATCTTTTGCACAGAAAAGGTTTTTTAACAGCCTTCTTTATACACAGCTTCCTGAGAATCCACTTTCTTGCTGGCCATTACTTCAGTCTCTTTGTATTTCAGCTGTAAAGCAAAGGGTTAGTAAACCCATCTACACTAAAACGCCTATTGCCATACTCCACCCATCAGGGCTTCTAACATTACCAAAAATGTGCAGTATTTTTAACCCATTGTTGAGCATTGGCATTTAAATGCTTAGGCAACATTTATTCTTTGCCTTTATGTGTTTCATAAGGGATCTAAGCACTCTGTATAAACATTAATTATTAAATTGAAATCTCAAAGGGAAGATGCATGATATTTTATGGGTGAAAGGGTTTGCAATCAAAGAGACATTAATTTGATGTTTTCGTTTCAAACAAAAAAACCCAATACTGTATTCAGTAGCGTAAGGTTCTACCTGCTCCTCTAAGCATCCAACTACCATTCTGGAGCCTTAAAATTATTTGTCTATGTTTGTGAATATTGTTTTCTCCAACATAAACAGAAGATGAAATCAAACAAGTGACTGACTTTTGCATTTCCTCTGTGAAAGCTGATAAACAGAAGTTTCTTTAAACAAAGCACATACTTAAGCTATGACCTCTACTGATGCCAAGCATCCTTGAGACTAAGAATTCAGTGTGATTCCAGGAATCCTTTCCTATGGATGCCCCCAGCTGCAACAGAAAAGAAAAAAAAAAAGGAAAATAAAGTTTCATAAAGCCAGGGAGTGAGCCAAATGCTGCCCACCCGTCTGCTGTGGGGACTGTAGTAGTCCATAAATTTAGTTCCTCTTTAACATCTGGCATTTGCTGCTTTCACAAACACACTGATCTGATTCAAGACAGGAATTGTTAGTTTTCAAAATGCTCTCAAATACACAAAGTCAGATGTGGAGATTTTTTTTCCCTTAGCTTTTTCATTATGGTAACGTTTGTTTACATCTAAAAGATAACAAAATTGCAGACTGAAATGTGATTTTACATTGACAGTATCTCCTTACAGTGAGTTTAACAACAAGATAAACAGTAGAAACAGGAACTGAATAATAGCTTTTAACTTTTCATCCTATGTTTTAGTTACAAGACTATTGCTTGCAAAATGTTTAAACCACTACCCTGAGTTTACTTCTCACTTGTTAGCCAGTAACAAAATTAAAAAGGCAGTGCAAAAGTGGGAAATCAAAAGGTAAACAGCACATTAGATATGCTTAGAAATATGGATTAGCACATGGGATGTCTCTCGCAAAAGGTGATATATCACATAAAAGCTACTCACACCAATGAAAGTTATAGTCTGTTTTCATGATCTTTATCAATAGCCAAGGATCAACTAGAAGTTACATGAAAACAAATAACAGAAGAGATACTGTACACGATCCTGTAACCTATCTCATCTGCAGTGATTAATCCCACACTATTAAATCAAACAAGAATCCGATTGATTCCTATTTGTACAACCCTTATTTTCAGACCAGAGTCACTGTCATCTCTCACACTGATGCTTTTTACCATCCTCAGCAAGGCCTTTGACACTGTCTCCC
>NW_009634000.1:0-586 GCF_000690535.1 Cariama cristata
GGAGAGGCCTTGACAAATGTCAGAAAGGACTGATGAACAGATACTGGCAAGGCTTGAAGCCTTAGAAGCCGCTGTAATTTGGATTGGAGATTGCCAAAATGCAATACAAACGAGAGATCAATTCTAACAAACGAGAGTTCAATTCTACAAAAGCTGGCTCAAAAAGTATGATGGATGATTTAAGCAACAATCTTAAGCGTCTAAATCCCAAAACATGGTTTTCGGATTTGAATCTGCGCGTTGGTGGTTTTATATTTATCTGTTTATGCCTAATGTTGCAGTTTGTGTGGACCTCACTAAAGCAATTACAGACGGTCGAAGCTCGAGTCATGACAGCTCTTGTTGTTAATGGGGTCTGGTTAAACAAAAAGGGGGAAATCTGGGAAACGGTATGGGAATAGATAAAGTGGCGGCGGCCCACGAACATCAAAGACCAGTGCATCTTGTTCCTCCTCCTGCTGTTCGCATGAGAAACCTACACTAAGATTAACAAAACATCACAAAGGACCAGCCAGAGGTAATGCGCGTGACTTCTAAGATCCTGCAAAACAGAAACTGAGCCTGACAGCCCCATGGGAAAAACTGC
>NW_009634000.1:818-1059 GCF_000690535.1 Cariama cristata
GGGGCCAAAGAGGCTGGGATGGAGCACAGCCAGGGCAGCTGACCCGAACTAGCCAAAGGGATATTCCATACCTTGTAGCATCATGCCCAGTATATAAACTGGGGGAGGTGGCCGGGGGCTGGTGGGGGGCAATCACTGCTCAGGGCTGGGCTGGGCATCAATCAGCAGATGGTGAGAAATTGTATTGTGCCTCGCTTGTTTTTGATTTTTCGCTTGGGTTTTATTCCTCTCTGTCTCTTTG
>NW_009634001.1:0-8703 GCF_000690535.1 Cariama cristata
AACACCAATTGTGACCAGTTGCCAACTGGGTTTAATTCCATTCACCACCACTTTTTGGACTTGGCAATCCAGCCAGTTTTTTACCCAGCAAAGAGTATGCCCATCCAAGCCATAAGCAGCCAGTTTCTCCAAAACAATTCTGTGGACAACAGTGCCAAGGGCTTTACTAAAGCCTAGGTAGGCAACACGCACAACCTTTCCCCCACTCACTAAGTGGATCACCTTGTCACAGAAGCAGATCAGGTTAGTCAAGCAGGACTTGCCCTTCGTAAACCTATGCTGACTGGGCCTGATCACCTGGTTGTCCTGTACGTGCTGCATGATGGCACTCAAAATGATTTGCTCCATAGCCTTCCCTGTCACCGAGGTCAGGCTGACAGGCCTGCAGTTCCCCAGTTCCTCCTCTTGGCCATTCTTGTAGATGGGTGTCACATTTGCCAACCTCCAGCTAAATGGAATATTCCCATCTTGCCAGGACTGCTGATAAATGATGGAAAGTGACTTGGTGAGCACTTTCCCTCTGTACTCGGCACTGCTGAGGCCACACGTTGAAAAATCACATTCAGTTCTGGGCCCTGCATTTCAACAAAGACACTGAGATGCTGAAGCGTGTCCAGAGAAGGGCAACAAAGTTGGTGTAGCATCTCGAGGGTAAGCCTTATGAGGAGTGGCTGAGGGAACTGGGGTTGTTTAGTCTGGAGAAGAGGAGGCTGAGGGGAGACCTCAACCCTCTCTACAGCTACCTGAAAGGAGGCTGTAGCGAGGTGGGGATCAGCCTCTTCTCTGAGGCAACTAGTGACAGGACAAGACGGCATAGTCTGAAACTGCTCCAGGGGAATCTCAGGTTAGAAATTAGGAGGCGTTTCTTCACAGATGGGATCATTAGGCATTGGAATGGGCTCCCCAGGGAGGTGGTGGAGTCACCATGCCTGGAGGTGTTTAAGAAAAAACTGGACGTGGCACTTAGTGCCATGGTCTAGTAGACGTGGTGGTGTCAGGGCAAAGGTTGATGGCACCTCGATGATCCCAGAGGTGTCTTCCAGCCAAATCGATTCTATGTGATTCTGTGATTCCACCAGCTCCCTCAGTATCCTTGTGTGGATCCCATCTGGCCGCAGAGACGTGTGTGTCTAAATGGTGTAACAGGTTGCTAACCATTTCCCCTTAGATTATGGGGGCTTCATTCCATTCCCCATTCCTGTCTTCCAACTCAAGGGGCTGGGTATCCAGAGAACTGGTCTTACTAATAAAGACTGAGGCAAAGGCAGCATTAATTACATCAGCCTTTTCCTCATCCTTTGTCAGTATGTTTCCCTCCACATCCAATAAAGGATGGAGATTCTCCTTAGCCCTCCTTTTGTTGCTAATATATGTACAGAAATATTTTTTATTGTCTTTTCTGGCAGTAGGCAGATTAAGTTCTAGCTGGGCTTTGGCCCTTCTGATTTTCTCCCTGCATAGCCTCATGACATCCTCGTAGTCCTCCTGAGTTGCTTGCCCCTTCTTCCAAAGGTTGAAAATTCTCCTTTTTTTCCTGAGTTCCAGCCAAAGCTCTCTGTTCAGCCAGGCCAACCTTCTTCCCCACCAGCTTGTCATTCAGCACACGGGGATGGCCTTCTCCTGTGCCTTTAAGATTACCTACTTGAAGAATGTCCAGCCTTCCTAGACCCCTTTGCCCTTCAGGACTGCCTCCTAAGAGACTCTGTCAACCAGGCTCCTGAACAGGCCAAAATCTGGCCTCTGGAAGTCCAAGGCAGCAGTTCTCCTGACTCCCCTCCTTACTTCTCCAAGAATTGTGAACTCTATCATTTCATGATCGTTGTGCCCAAGATGTCCTCTGACCGTCACATCACCCACAAATCCTTCTCTGTTCACAAACAACAGGTCCAGCAGGGCACCTTCCCTAGTTGGCTCCATCATCAGCTGTGTCAGGGAGTTCTCTTCCACACACTCCAGGGACATTGTAGGTTGTTTCCTCTCTGCTTTTTTTGGCAAAAGCAATAACATCAGCAGTGCTTTGTTCAATAAATGTTTAGAAATAACTTTATTGAATTGCTGTTTAAACTGCAAAACTTTGATAAAATATATCTAGATATGGAGATTCTAAAATCATATTCCAGAAAACCAGAAAACATTTTGCTTGTATTTCTACATCAGAAGGTAATCAAGTCTACCCTTAACATCTATCATCTTATGATTAGATGTTGGCTAATACTGAACTAAGTGCACCATCAAAAAAAACTTCAGGCAAATTCTGATTTCTTACTATTTCTTGATAGGTGATTTCTTTTACTTCTAAGAAGTTACTAGATTTATTTCATTTTTTGGTGCATGTATGACACTAATTTTATAACTATACATTACAGTAAGTGATAACATGATTAAAGGAAAAAATTTACTGCGGTGTGCAGAGATCTGTATATGAATAGTTTAGATTGCAAAGTAAATATGATAACAGGACCTTTTCAGCCTAGGAACAAAAATTCCAAGAATGAGAATACTTTTTAAAGAAGGAGTAAAAACACCACCGCTATTTAGCATTGTTTTGATCTACTAGCTGATCTTTGCAGCAGCTTATAGCAGTAAGTCTACAAATAGGCTATACTTAACCTCATCTACACGTATTTGTTGAAAGACATGGCAGTAACTCTGTTTCAAAGTTGGGTTCTATGAGAAACACTGAAACATTCTTATTCCTTCATTATGCTTCAGGAATTTATACTTATAGTCAGGTTTACCGAAGAACAGAGAGATCTCTTGAATAAATTCACTGTAGAAGTATCGTTAAATCACAAATTCACAATTCTTCAAGGGCAATTCAGAATTGCAGTGCAGCTGGGATTCCAGCAGAGAGACTGGTTCCAGGTCCCTGTCTCTCACAATTAAGCAAAAGTCAAGAAGAATCTTCTCAAGTAGCTTTGTAAAATAAGGTGGTGGTCACACTGTTCTTGGTTTCCAGCTAGATCTCAATGCGCCTACACAAGCAGAATTAGAATTTTTATTTTATTAAATCACCTCTGTATGTTACATTTTATGCTGTGTGTCTTATTTAATTTTTTACACAGAAAAAAGCCCCATCAATTGATGAAATCTTTGTTAATAAGTCTAAACTGCTAAAAGAGACTGATGATCTTTACTTTCTTCTTTTACTATGAAATAGATCAGGTAAAGGAGCTTTGCATTGTCTTCTTGAAAT
Source organism: Cariama cristata (assembly GCF_000690535.1). NCBI lineage: Eukaryota > Metazoa > Chordata > Aves > Cariamiformes > Cariamidae > Cariama > Cariama cristata. The sequence continues at coordinate 3,197 of NW_009634001.1, forward strand.
AACTAAGATCTTGTAGGTTCTATTTTTTTTTAAAAAAACACCCTCCAGCTTCTATTTAGCAAACTTGAGGCTCTTTTGCGTTTTCATTAACCTCCTTAAGCCACTTAAATGATTCAACTGAATAAATGTTCCTTGAATGTTAAGCTACTGTAGAGACTGCAACATTTAAGCATTTAATCTTGTAGATTTAAGATGCAGGGAGGAATGGGGGTAAATTGCAAAACTTTTGTTTTGTTGTCTGTAGTACTTCCTAGTGATTAGGCAGCACTAGAACCACTGGATGTCAGGTGTTTTGCATAACTAGGAATCTAGATAAAGTATAACTAAGCCTTTTTAGATTAAAAAAAATAATATTCTAGGTAATAAAATGAACAAACTCAACTTTGGGCCAGATCCTCAGTTTGTGCAGATCAGCACAATGCTAAAGTCAATCGAGCTGTATTGATTTACCTAATCTAAGAAGCCATCCCTTCATGAAAAGGTGTATCTTCCCACCAGTATGAGCAAATCAATATGGACAAACCAAAATCACATCTACCTGGAAGGCAAACCAAATGTAAATTTAAACTACTGAGACTTACAAAACAAACAAACAAACAAAAATACAAAAAAACCCTTTTTATCCTCTTTGAAACTGCTTTTGATTTTTGAGAATTCTAGATGGAAGGGTTCTTTTGCAACTTTGATTCTGACCAAAGAGCAGAACTTCTGGAAATATCACAAGAAAGCCTCAGGTAATGCATAAAATACAAGTACTGATTATGTATCATCACAGTACTCATTATGTATCATCACAGAAGTGAATGATTCCTTGTATAAAAAGGCGAGATGTTATCTCTTCAAAAAAGTGGTTTTCGAGTTCAAGCACTTATATACTTCTTTGTGGAAAAATAAATATAGAAATTAAAAAAAATATGTAGGAGTTACAGACTCAGGTACAAAAAGGGATTGATGTCTCTGATCCTCATAACAGAATCTACATTCTTTGATTGATTACATAGGGTTTCCCATCAGCCTGAAGAAACTCAGGCAGCTCAGAATACGGTCCAAAAATATATAAGTTTACTCAGTGGGGAACTTCCTAAACCAGTCACCAGAGAAACCCAAAGAAGCAGCGGTTGTGCTAAATGGTGAACTGTGCTACTGAGAAGCATTTCTGTTCACCAGACCTTCTTGCTGTACCAGGTATTTTCCACCTCTCTTTCTAAATGGAACATTTCTGTAAGAGACAGCTGGAGGAGGATCTGTTACTATGATCCTTTCATTTCATACTGGAGCATCAGAGACCTCATATAGGATGTGGGAGTCCAGGGAACCAAACCCCACATCTCACCTTCCACAGGAGTGTCCTAATCAGCAGGCTGAAGGCAAAGATGTGGGGAGGAGCACTTTTACTCCCATTCTCTTCTTGTGAAGCTGTTCTGCTTCATGTAAAACAATTCAAGATTCACAGTGCCCAGAAATGAAAGCCTACCTCTCTGTCTTGGGTTTTAGTAATGTTCCTCCCACTGTCTCCTACACGTACCTCATTTTCTCTGAGAGGAGTGTGAATATATTTTATAGGAAAAATGTTCTGTAATTATTTCACCTCTGCAACAACTGCAATCAGCACTTGAGCTAGTAACTTTGACCCAGTGGCTCCACTCCAGAGTCCATTATAAGAATGGTGGATGACCCACTTCAAACTAGTTTAATACCTCATGGTTATGATGATCAGAAAATCTCGAATACAAAAAATTAATACTTGAACCCAGTCCTCTCAAATTGACATTTAACATTTGAAATGCCAGATACACAGGGAGAAGAGAGAAGTATGTTTTTCTTTTCTATTCTTCTTTTATGTAACACATTTACCTATAGATCCTTAGTACAAATAAGTACCACAACTTCTGTCCATCTTATAAATCCCAATATGGTTTAAGCACAATGTAAGAATCATGTTATTTGGTATTGACAGTCTTCCCTTGTCATACCTTGAAGAAAGTCTTAAACTTCCCCTGGTGTTTGAATAAAGCTAACTGCTGTCACCTGAATCTGTGTGCTTGAAATGTTGCGTGGAAGCTTAGCAGTAGTTCTGAGAATTGGACTTTTGGGGTCCAACCTATAACCCTTGCCAATGACCCACTATAAGTGCCACCAACCACCATCCAGAGTTCCTGTTCCTCCTATATGGCAGGAGCAAGAAGAGGTTTGGCTTGGGATGAAGTGAAAAAGATATCTTGGGCCTGTGTGCAAATGGAAGGTGTCTTTCTGGTGTTACTAATTCCAATAGACTAAGAAAAATGAGATTGGCCTTTTCTGTTGGCTGTCTTGTTTCTAAGCAATGCTGCAATGATTCCTTTTCATACCCTTAATTCAGTTTTTTTTATTCAAATAACTGCTGATACCAACTGTATTTAGTTGGAGTAAAGCCAATTGAGAATTATTGCCAAAATTTCCCCATGAGCATTTTTCTGATCAGAATACTGTGAAGAATTTCATACATAAAGGAGCAAACAACGTGTAAGAGAAAGTAATATGCTATAGCTACATGCTTGTTGCACTCACCATTCCCACCAAAGAATTTCTCATGAAAACCAATTTCTTAGAAATTATTAAAACAGAGCTGGGACTGATAATTTCAGATGAATACACAGCTTGTTTACTGAAGAATCTGTGACTGAGACCTGCTAAAAGTAGTTTATGTAGACATGCAAAATCTTGACTTTAATTTTACTCTGGAGGCGCAGTTAGTCTTCAAATCTCTGCAAACAACAAGCTGTGAAGTATCTTCACATCAGATCAATACTGAAAATGTGATAGAAATCAGAGTGAGCTATATAATTTCAGAAATAGATCCTGCCCTGATCTCAAGTGCATATTGATCTTGTGTAATGGGGTATTAAGTCCTTTAATTACTTTGCAGTATGTGAACTTCTAAAGTTATCTACTTAAAACAGCACTTTCCTATTTATTCAGCCTTAAAGTACATTTATTTTTGTGGATTAAAATTGTACATGGGACAAACCCAATATTTTAATGCAAGTCTTATAGAATTATCTTTTCTTGTTAAATATTTTTATTTTTTATTTTGTAATACACTAAGCAATTCAAGCATTTGAGTAACATTAGGGGGTTATTCAGGGATTTATTTTAGTGACTTACCCTTTAAATTTTCTTCTATGCAGGACATTTTCAATCAAGACATCTGGCAGACACCTTTGGGGCCTGGTAGGTATGAAAGTGTTCAAGTTTACAAAGCTGAGAAGGCCAGACAGTAGTTTATCTACTTCTTGATAATTGTTCAGCCACCAATCAGACCATGTCCTCAATTCATATAATTTTAACATACTTAGCCAGACTCAGAGCTTTTTTATTTTCTTTCTTTCTTCTTCTATAATTTTTTTCTTTTTTTCTTTTTTTTTTTTTTTTGGTTTCTCATCTGATAAAAAGATAAATGGGACCTGAAGTCTTAACAAGACTTTCAACCCTTTCTCTGATGCTGGTTTTCTCAACATATATGTCTGTGAAGTGGATAAACCTTTTCAGTGTAAACAGATTTGAGTAATTTTATTTTTTTTATCAGTCAGTGACTTACTAGGCACTCCTGCCCCAGACTGTATTATACAAACTGCACTCAGGACTCTGCAAAGCTATCTGTGAGACCAGGTAAAAATGAAAGGGCGTAAACAAAATAATGAACATATTAGAAAATTAGGAAGCAATAAGGTACAGAAACTCTCTCTCCACAGATACAAGACCCTAACGTAGTAAAGTACTCATGCCTAAAAATATCTCAGTGGCTGCAATGAAACAATGGCATTTGCTGTTAGATGTGGGTCTCTGCTTTGTATTAGGTGATAGGGAATGAGCATCATCCATCCATTGCATGTAAGAAATCATATTATTTGTTTGGGGAGTGCAAAAGGAGGAAAAAATCAGATTTGCACTCTCCAGAAAAAAGTAATTCTGTTAATGCAATGTGCAATTAATACCAGCTATGAGAACTAATTGGGCACTCAGAAATGTCTGCCTCAGAGGCAGAAGTTACATCAATGCTATTTTATCTGAAATAGCTAAAATTTCTTCTCAGCAGCTCCTGTGAGGTTGGCACATTTGGTTGGGAAAGATGTATTCAAATACATCAACATGAAATTTTGGTATTACATACATAGAAGCAATGTTTTCATGGTTATGTTAACACAACATAAACCAAGGTGATGTTACTGCTGTATTCTCATGGCAAATATCAGGGTAATGCCTTTCAAATTACGGCCTAAAATGCAATCTTCTACATAAAAGAATGGGATAAAATCTCAGTTAGTGGGAGCTGGCAGTGAGGTTCTAGCTGTCAGTTTTTGATTAATGTATCTTTATCAATATATTAAGTACATTCTGTAGTATAGCAATCCTGTACTAATTCCTGTGAGAAAGATGATGGAAGAAAGTGAAACAATCAACCAGATTTTTAAAAAATAACTGGTCAAGATTTTTTTCTATCCTATAATGCACATGTGATTTCACTAGTGCCCTCCTCCTTAGAAGTTACACTATAATTTTGTACCACTAAAATTAGAGAGGTAAGAATACCAAAACCTATAATAACATAGACTTTGGTGAAAGTCACTAGTCTAAGCACCATTGTCTCAGACAAATTTAGCCAGTTGAAAACTCTGACAGTACTTTTCCTGCTACACAAGACACTAGACCGAAAGGAAGCCAGGTTTATAGTGTGACTCTACTCTCAGCATATCCAGACACTTGAGGATGAGCTAAAGGTAACGCTCAATTTTTTGTTCTTTGTGGTAAGCAAGCTGTTAGCGAAAGCAAAAAGTCAAGTACCTCAAGATCTCATCTTTGTCATAGCCTCAGACTTCAGCTTAACTCAGACACACCAATTTCGATGAGTTGAGGCACAGATATAGGCAGAGGTGAATCAAATGGATGGAGCAAGTTAAGTAGTAGATCTGCCCTTTGGGTAGATAAAGACTTTAATACAATGAATCATTCTATAGAATCCTTTAGTCTTTTTAAAAAGAGAGAAAAATGTTGTCAGTATTCTCACTGCAAGTTAAAGAGCAACATACAGCCCTGAACCAGGTAATGGGGAGTTGCTCACCAGATCTGCACCACTTCCCTTGGTTCCTGGACTGACTTTTCCAGATATGGAGTCCCGAAAGTTCCAAGGAGGTATCTCTGAACGACTTGCTCAGTCCAGGGAATGTTAAACCGGTCTGAGCCCTGCAGAACTTAATAAACCTAATGAAGTCCTGATTCTATAATATCGTCTCCTATTTCAGCTGGCTCTCTACCTGTTTTATCATTACATTTTCTCAAAGTGCAATCTCATGCACAGTTAAAAAAGACTGAAACTGGTTTTACAATAACCTTTATTTCTTTGATCTTTGATTTCTCAGGAAAAGGGATTGGAAATTATCGTATATAGCACACACTGGAATTATTTTTATCTGTTTGTCACTGTTTAAGGCTGGGCCGGCACCTAAAACAGGCGGCAGACGCTCTCTGTT
>NW_009634002.1:0-3995 GCF_000690535.1 Cariama cristata
GCACGGCCGCCCCTCGGGAGCCCCTCCGGGAGCGGAGCCGCAGTCTGGGCACTGCCGGGGAGAGCTCCCGCTCCCAGCCCCTCCGAGGGGGTGTCAGCCCCCTGCTTCAGTCCTAGCCGGGCTGCTGATGGGGAGGTGAAGGATCCCGTGGGTTTTCCTCCCTTCGGGATGAAGTGAGAGAGCTCAGAGGACCAGGAGCACTTTGAATGAGCTCCAGCTGTTTTTCTAATCCATGGGAAGCCCCAGCTAATCTGGGGGGAGTAAGTGCTAATGCCGGCACTCAGGGGAAAACCTTAGGTTGGGCAGTGTCTTCACTGGGCCTAAGGATGCTCAGCTAGCTATCACAGAGCTGACTGCAGTGTATTTCACCCATAGACCTAAACTGCTTGGCTGCAGGGACGAGTGGGAAGGTTTCTTCAGACCCTCAGTCTAAACGCACAGTAGCATCCTCAGGGGACACACACACAGAGCTCAGGAAGGATTCAGACTCATCTCGGTCCAGATATTGCAGGTAGAGCCCAGCTTCCTTGACAGTCTCGGGAAATCAGGTGTCTCTGCAGGTACTTCCCCAGATCCAAACGGGGGGAAAAGCATAAGCTGCAGAATTCGCTGGAAATTTCTTCACTTTTTCTGAGCTCTGAGGCTCAGCCTTGGCGTTGGGATGAGTGCTCACTCTGTTGCCTGGGATGGGGAAGGAATGGTCTGTAGGCCTGATGCTCTCACTCAAGAAGATGCATCCGAGGGGAATTGCCAGCCACCGCTTCTTATGGGAATAGGTGTGGCAGGCGGGGGTGCTGCTGAAGGAGCTCATCTTCAAATGAGGCTGGGGATGCATTTCCTCTCGCTTTTCCCCTGTTTCCATGGGAACAGCAGCAAGCAGGAGCAGCCTGCTCTGAATTTCGCTGCCTACCACTCAGGCAACCCCCTGCCCAATCCTCTAGGCAGAGTTTAGCTCTCAAAGGTTTCAGATCCATCCTTACACAATGGATCCCATGGCTCCAAGGAGAGCTCACTGGTGTGTCGGGGTGTGTGCACCATGGCAGAGCAAGGCAAAGAGGCACAAGCCCAGAGCTGCCAGGATTTAGGGCTTTCTGTAGCAGCACTGCCTGCACACTAATAGTCACAAAGAATTTGCATACGTGTACGCATTTCTGTTTTTTATAGCGGTAGGGACTCCTGCAGAAAGTGACCTCAGCCAGAGCAAAAGGCGCCCATGGGACAATCACCCTTCAGGAACAGCTCTGCTTTTCTCTCCAAGTCAGGAATGTCACCCAAAAAGAGCAAAGCAGAAGGGTGGAGGGGCAAAAAAGGCAATACCAGGTTATATCTTTGCATTTAATAGCCCGTGGTGGCTTTTTCTCCGGGGAATTTGTCCATTCACTTTTGAATTCATGTTAACTTTGGACTTGTAGACGCTGCGTGCGTTTTGTGGCAAGGAGTTCCCCAGCACACCCACAGACTCGAGGAGCAGCTTCCTTCCGTGCGCACATTTTGGGCTTGTTATCCGCCGGGACTAACCCGTGGGAAGCGGGCTGCTGCCACCCCTACAGAGCCACCCACACAGAGCCCTGCAATTTATCCTCCACCCGTGGGTTTGGGAGATACTGGTGAGCCAGACATAGCGGGGTTTGTATCAGGCATCTTCGATGCTGGTCCCAGCAACATGTTTTCTGTGTCTTGAAGGCAGCACTGCCAAGCACATCACGAGCTATACTGGTTTTGAGCTGAGGTGTCACAAAGAATTCCCGTGCCCCGCTCCATCTGAACAGAAGTTGTACAAGTTCTCAGCCGTTTTCTGTGGGAAACAGGCACGAGGCAGGTTTTAACCCTCAGATAGGAACCCAAGGGCATGGCTGATAACATCTTACAAAGAGCACAGCCTCCACCAAGGATGGGAAAAATAAGGCTAGATGATGCACAGGCCTTTTGGAAACTGAAGCAAGACGGCCAACGTCCAACATTGTGTTCTGTGTCACCATCAGAGGGAGAACCCAGCAGTCCTAATTCCAACACACTGCCCTGATCCCTCAACCCTCCTTCTTTTGAGGACAAAAGTATCTTTGCTGTAATATGTGAGAATACCCCCCCCAGTTATTCCTCTAGGTTTTGGGGTGCTCTACTGGGAGATCATGTCGGAGAGCAGGACATTTCTGCTACGGGGCATTTCTGATGTGACAAAATGGTTGAAAGAAATGAGGAGGCTTTTAAGAAGCCATGGCAACTGAAGTAGAGGTGGTGCCCTTACTGGGGTATCAGTAGGTTTGTCCTCCAGATATTCTGTATCTGCTGCCCTGCGGAGATGTTCATGGCTGCTCCAAGCAGACATAAAGCACCAGGTCATTTTAGCGGTGTTCGTTAACTTTCCGTAACGCATCAAGTCAGAAAAGGTCTCACACTTCTGTCTCTGGTAGGTATAGAAAACAGCCTTTGCTCTCCTGGTTAAATATGTTTTCAGTTGTTACCCATGCAGTAAATTTACATTTAATTTCTGGAAAAATTTTGACAGAGGCTGCATTTTAAACCAGATGACCATAAATAGCTATCCTTGTGGTGGCATTTGTGGCTTAAATATAAAACTGGATTTTGCAGCATCGTGTATATATATATAAAACATTGGATTTAGCTTTATTTTGTGCAACAGGCCAAGTGTGATCAAAACTTAGTCTTTTGTTCCAAAGCAATCAATGATTCCTAGCGGTCTGCTGCTTTTTGTCTCTTAAGAAGATGTGTAGGAGAGAATCCCCTTGTGTTAGGATGTAGGATTTTCTAAGCTTGGAAACTAATGCCTATTAAATTTAGAAATTTCAAGGATATTTTGTGCTGGCTGCCTGAGTCTTCCAGAATGCATCGCTCCAATTAAATTACTCCTTATTAATGGAACAAGGGGAGTGTGGGTGAAGGAACGTGGCTCCTGCTCCAATTAAACAAGATCCCTTTGCCATTGATGGTCGGTGGTGTCTAGCGCGTGGGTGCTGTCTACCTCCGCAATCATTGTCCTCAAGGAAATCTGTGCCATTAGTTAGGTTTTCCTCTGCTACACTCAGACTTCAAGTCAGCTGGGAGGAGAACCAGGTGTGCCCTTTTTTATCGTGGGAAGGAAACTCATAGGGGTCACTAATTTGTGACTGGGGAACCAGTTTGTGTACAGGGTCACTAGACAGGGGTCCGCATCTCCGTGGGCAAGATGCCAGCGGTCCACAAACGCACAAAGTCTTAAACCTCATGAAGTAGGTGGGTTTGTAAGTCCTGCTCTGGGGTGCATTTCACAGATGAGAATTGCTGTCATTGGAAACTCTTTGTTCCCTGCTCTGACCCTTCCCTTTCCAACAGGCTGCCGGTGTGCAGTTTGCTTATTTTCCTTTCAACCCCATGAGAGTCTATTTCTTCATCACCCACAATTATTTGCGAGGCTCCACAGAGGTTTCTGGCTTGGGTTAAATCACTTTCCTCTCTGCGGCAGCCCAGCAGGATACCCAGGGCCCTCCCTCACATCCCCTCTAGAAATGAAAAGTGGATTCAGAGTTGCCCGGGCAATGTTTGACAGTTCTCAGGACATCTTGTCTGACAGAACTCCGGAGCAGCAGCGACCACCCCAAGTGCCTGGAAACTCAGCCATATCCTCCCCTGGCAAGTGTTTTGTTCTGCTGGAGTTTTTTGGCCCATCATCCCTAGAAAGGAATAAACCAAGGAAACTAATGGCTCAGAGAATTTAGCCTGTCCCTGGTTACAATCCTGGGAGTCCCCTCCCTAAAAACAGAAAAATAGTTTTTTGTTGCAATTTGCCTTCCCCGCACTGAGCAGTTGGAGCTGACACATCCTGATCTGGGGAAGCATCCTCCTCCTCCCAAACTCTCCCCATGGACCTGGGCAGGCGGGGGAGACGAGGCTGTTCTGGGGAAGGGGCTAAATCCCACCACACGACCCTCTGCATTACTGAGGGGCCACGGCTTGGGCTGGGGCTGGCGGGGGGGCCAACATCCTGGGGGATGGGGGCG